>NW_010565288.1:0-12266 GCF_000687285.1 Phaethon lepturus
GTCTCGGAGAGAGCAACAGATCAACTTAGGAAACGCGCGAGCGTCACGTAGGCACGTGGCTCTTGCCCAGAGCTGGGAAGAGCATTCCCAGGCTTGGAGCGCAGGGAACGCTGCAGATTTATTACGTGAGGCTCTCGGATCATCCTCGGGTACCTGCTGTGCGGTTCCCTGGGCTCTACTCCTCTTTTGCGGGTGTAGCAATGGAAAAGGAGAGAGATTTGGGCAGGAGCACCCAGCAGGTGGAATAAAATGTATAATTACCTGCTTTACACTCAAAAGTAGGTTGTGAAAATTATTTAATAAAAGTTTTCTTTAAAAACTGCATAAAGTAATCCCTGGTATTCTTAAACCACTGAGGAGCATAACAGAAAACAGTATTTTCTGTATCCTTTAGATGCGTTATTGCACATAATTTTAATCCCTTTACTGCCGAGAGGGATAGATGCCATTTCAGATTTTCTCCGCTTTAGTTTAGTTTTGGTAATGTCATTTCTGATTAAACTTACACGGTATAGTATCTTGAACCGCAAAATGGTTAAATTCCTTGAGCTCAATGAAAACCCTATTGCTTTTGGGTTTCCAAGTATCGGTAGCCTAGCTGAACGAGTCAGACCTCATTAAGAGAAAGCACTGATGCAAGATCTGCCAGTTTTTACTGCATTCTTTCCACCTTAGAAATGTACATCCATTATAAAGCAAAGTATACTTCCAGCTACCCAGGCGCTGTTATGCAGAGTATAACGATGACAGGGATCTTTGATTTCTTTAAGCTGTTAATTCCTTAGCTGCAATTTGATGTATTGACTCCAGCAACATCATACATTTGGCTTTGAACCAATGAATCAGAAGATTTTTGAATGTTCAGCTCAATACTGCTTAGTTAATAGTTCCAACGGTGCGGCAGACAGTTTTATTGTACAGTAGGAGGCAAGCTATAAATCACAGGTAAGACCTGCCTGTATTTATTGTACAGAAAGCCTTTGTTAGGGATCTGTTTTACTACAATTAAAAGGTACGTATTCTCAAGGAACCTATAAAGTAGTTTTTCTTATAAAGCACGGGGCTGCACCAGTACCAGCCTGGTTTTGCATACGGAAAACCAGTGATTTAATGTTAGAGGAAAGCATCCGAAGGATACCAGAGAAATAAAGTATAATCTTATGGCAAGATATAAAATGCAGTGGTGTAGATTTTAAAGGAGATGGCAGAATTTGCAGAAGCTGACTATCCCAGGCAGTTGGCAAATGGACTAAAGATGACAAATTTAAGGCTTGCCAGAAGGAAACCCTATATCAGGGGATAGAAATTCAAGTGCTCTGCAAAGAAAATGTATATAAGGCAATAGACATCTAAGAGGACTGTGGTCAAATGAAACGCAGACAAGCAGCTTCATGCTGGGGAGCGACGGTGTGTTTGTATGTGGAAAGATATCAAGTAAAGACCACTGGGAGGAATCTGGGAACAGCTGTCACATGCACCGGTAAGTTACTGGATAAGTGGTTATGAAACTTGAGTAGTTTATAGTGATAAGAAATGTTTACAGGGTAATCGCTTTTAGCTACTTTTTGATGCCTAAACATGCTTAAAAAAAAACCTGTAAAAGCAAAAAAAAAAAAAAAAAGGCGGACCTTGTAGTTTTATAGTAAGTGGTAACACTCACCATAGATGTGCACTAGGATTTGGCTGTTGAAATGCAGGATCTTTGCTATTTTCTGTGCAGGCGTTTGCTTGGCAGATGCCAGTAAGTGAGAAGAAATGATGTACGCAAAGTACACAAAGTGTGGCAGCTTATCCTGATGAGTATGAGGAAGGTGTAGAGTCCTTCTAATAGACAAGGACATTTTTGTGCACGGGTGATGACTACACAGATAAAGGTAAATGTGTTTAGTGGAGAGACCCTGTGCTTTAGTCTCCTAGCTGAAGAATCAGAGCCCGAGTTAACGTGTCTAAGAGTTGCAGGTAGGTAGTAAAATATGTTTGGCTGAATGCAAGATTCATACTAAGCAAGGTTATTAATCACCCATAGTAACGATAAAACTATTCCCTTTCAGCTCTTCTGGAAATTCAGATGTGTTGAAGTGTTTTGTTGCGTCTTAGCTCTGGATGTGTTTACTGCAAAGGGGAGCTGCAACGCCCAAGAGATGCTGGACCGGCATCATCTTTCCCCTATTCCCTGTAGGGTAACTACTCTGTTGTTGTTTTAAGCTTTTTCAAAATGAAGCACCTGGTCTGCCAAGCTCAGAGAGTACCAAAAAACTAAAACCAAACACCGTATATTATAGCTAAAATAATACAAGTAAGGGGAAAAGCAATTTGATATTAAAAGTAATGAAGCTATATGAGATACTACTCAACAAATACATTTGAGTGGATGTGTCATGTTGTGACATGATGTTATAAAATTACATTGCCGTTCTGCGTTTTTCATCTTTATGGATTATTGTGTGAAATATGTGATGAAACTGAAGTACCAACCTAGATTTTCATCAGGAACATAGACTCGAGATTATCCAATATTGCCACGTTGTAAGTTGTCCACAGGACCGAATTGGTGTCCTACTAGATAAAATCTACAGAGCTTCCTGAATTCTTTGCTCAAGTAAAACCGAGCAGCTGCAGTTAATAAAAAGCTATCTGTTGTCCCCCAACTGTCTGGGAGTGTTCGTTCACCAGTGGAGAAAAATGACATTGGAGGGAAGATGACAGGATAGTTGCTGAGTTGTGCAAAATCAGCAATGTGGTCCTGCACTAATGCTGGAAATATTGCAGGGCTTTCTTATTTGTGCAAGGTGGTGTCTTTAGGAAGAGCATGGCACAAAATAAAAGTCAAACCATAAAGCATTCTGTGTTAGACTACACTAATGTTTTTTTCATATGTTAAAAAAAATTGCATTGAAATTGCTGTGAACTGTGGAATTTAGGCAGCATTGGTTTCAAAAACATAGTGTAAGTGCAGTGTGTATATTTAAACATGCAGTTTCATTTATCTTCTTATCTTGACGAGTGCAGGTTCTACTCCTAGCTAGAAAGACAGGGGACGTGGCTTAATGAATTGTCACGATACTTTCATAATGCTGAGTTTATTTCTTGTAGCCCTTAAACTCTGAAGTTCAACATTTGGTCCAGTCTTCCTCAAAACGAAGGATTGGTTTCTATTAAAGATTATTTGAATTCTTTCCAAAACTGAACTTAGAAAAAAATTAATAAAATTGTGTTAAAGAGCAAAAGGCTCCACACCATGTTAGCTCTCGCATGGAAAGGCATTAGGCACAGCTCTGAGGTTTTATGCAGCTGAAGGTTCAGTTAATGGGCACCAATTTAGAATACAGCTTCTTTTAAATACCAGGTTTCACCTCTCACTGATTTTATACATAATTCTGGAAGTATCTCTGTAACTTTGCAAGTGGGGCATGAGAACCTAATCAGGTTAGATGGCTGGTGAACTTCCCTGCGTACAAATGATGGATTTGAGGAGGTTTGATGAAGTTGTGCATCTTTAGCTGTCTCCGTGTGCATGTACTCGCCATCTGCTTTCAGGAGAGGGATGACAGAGGGTCATTAAACCATAATGGTATTTACTGGAGTGGAAGCATCGGAGACAGCCGGGTGACCACATCCCAGATTGAAGAAACAGGAAATAATTTAAACTCTCTTCAGAGGCTGGAAAGCGTAAACACCACGTGAAGCAGCAGCTAATATAGGAGTATGCTGCAGCTCTCAAGCACAGCCTGGGGAAGGAAAGTAGCTCGGGCCCCGCGTAAATTAGGAAAACCGGGGTGACATGGTGAAAGTAATTTCTCCTTTGGGTCCTTCCAGCTTCCTCTGGATGAGCCAGCAACGCAGGCAGGCTGCTGTTCCCCAGGGGAGAAATCAGTGGTTGGTTTATGAAAGTTGGGGTTCTAGCCCGTGCTATTTAAAATGACGATACACTATCTGCCTGTTTCTTGGGAGCCTAAAAACTCCCAATTATACTAAGTATCTTTTTCCTAGTATCAAATAGAGGTCGCATTTTAAAGATCCATATACGAGGGTTAACAAGGTTTTTGCATTTTCCAGACACACTAACAGTGATGCAGGCTTAAATGTCAATTGATTTAGAATATCTTTTAACCTTACGTCAATATTAGGGTTTAGTGTAATTCTCCCGCAAGAAATCTCCAGAGTGATCTCTCTGCTTGATATTAGAGCACAGCTTACTTTCAACCTATTATTCCCTTAAAAGCTGTTTCTTTCCACATATTGCCTAGACGTTACATGTGCTAAGCTGTGTGTAAGCATAATCACACAGTCCTTTTTCATTACAAAATGACACGTAACATCACTCTCTGAGCAGCAGCAAGGACTTCAGAGAACTTCTGTCTGTGAAGGCTTTTCCCTCTGCTTTTCCTCTGGCGCTACAATTAAACAACAGTCTTTCATAGCCATGCGTACCAAATTATAATGGTTCTGTCCTCAGGCTGAGATCAGTGATTATGCATGAGCATCGTGATAGACTTTCAATGGGCTGCTATTTGTCCACTCTCTGAAAATCAACCTCTTGAAAAGTATATCAAGGGAAATTCTCCAAATGACTATGGATTAAATTTGGCCCACCTTAACTACTGGGTTTTATTAGCTATGACCAGTCTTGGAGATGTGTGAAAAATCCATCCTGCCTAGGGAAAGCATTATGCTGAATTGCAAATCTGAATGGCTTGCAATGAAGGTCTCCTGCTACAGACAGGCTTGGATGAATGAGAACCAGGAGAAGCCAGGAAACAAAAAGTAAACTAAGGAGCTTTTTGCTTCTTAAGAGGTGACAGGCTGCAGTGAAACACACTGGAAATGTGAACACAGTTGTGAAGGATGTGTTGCAGAGCTGTGGAAGTTCTCTGATAACTTGTCTTTTAGCACGTAAGTTTGACCACTTCACCTGCGCTCTGCTCACTAATCCATCACTTATACTGCTGCCTCCCCTGTCCTAAGCCTGTGAACAGCTGGAAACATCTTCTTTTTTTATTATACTAGAAACAAAAAATACTCCTCCTCCTTATCACGTTTCTTAAAAATGAATCAACAGCGTGAAAAGTAAATAAACCAACTGTCTTAGCTGGAGACATAGAAAAGACATTTGGTCTTAAAATCATGTCTGGTTTGAAGTATAATTTCTTACATTCCATCATGGCTAAAGATATAAATTTAATGAATTAAGTTTTTCATCAATTTGAGTTATGCACACCAGAGTATAGGTTTTCAGTTTCCCAGGACATTAAATTTAATGTCCTGTGTGTATTACAGCAGTTCAACATCATGTAAGCGTTATATATTAGCTATTTTCTATCTGAAAAGTTCTGTAGAGTTTAGTTTAGTGACTAAAATAGTTGGAGGTTGAATTTGAGAGATGCAATAAGTAATTTCCCATTTGTACTTAATCTGTTCAGCTAAAAAGTTTGCTGGCGAGGTGTCGATGCGCAGTTGCTCGGGAGCAGTCTGGCATAGCGTGGAAGCGTCCCCTCTGCGCAGCGTGCAGCTCCGCGCGGTGCCACCGTCGCACGGCAGGCTGCCAAGTCACCGTACCCTGGGGGGCTCTGCACAAGTTCATGATACAGGAAGATTTCTTTCCAAGCAGACGAAAAATGCAAGAAGAAAGAAACGTGTCTGAAGAGTCCATAAAACCCTATTTTATGGGTTTCACGTTCCTAATTCTGATAGTTAAAAAAAAAAAAAAAATTTAGTATCATAGCTCTATCCTCAGTCTTGCCACAGTACACCTACAGACTTGCTGGAGGGGTTAGGAAAAACCTTAAAAGTGGAAATCCAAAATTCTGGTTTTATGTTGCTGCCATACGCAGGCTTTCATTCTGGAACAGAAACTTTATTCTCCTTGGCACTATTTTTTTGCGGTCTGGCTGGGTACTGCTAGGAGCACACACCTGATAGCCCCCAATAAAAGGCTTGTGTTTCTTTTACAGCTTTGCGTATATAAATCTTTGCAAGGGACAGCTCTGAGAAAGATGGATTTTTTCCCTCCGCCATCACAGTTTGATGACAGAACGTACCAAAAGGATTAAGCGTGTTCTTGGAGTTCTCCAAACAACACGTTTCCATGTTAGAACTTGAAGGGTGATTCTTAAAAACGGATGATGGCTGCTTGGCCTGGCCATCCGAAATGTGTGTGGCATGGAAAACGCAGAGCTAGGTGAAGGAGTGCCAGATGAGGTGACATTAGAGGCAGGATGGCCTCAAATCCTTATGGATAAAAGTCTCCTTATTTTGAGTTGCTTTGAATTATCCTTTGCTTCCAATTCTTTTAGCGTACGTCAGCTGAGGCTTTGGCAGTACGACATCTCAGAGACAAGCCCTCGACAGCGGGACCTGCTTCGCCCTTTGGACCCAAGGGCTCTGCTCGCGTGCTCCAAGGACGTGCTCGTTCTGTAAGACTTTTCTAGCAGGACCTGAGAAGTTGATAAAACGAGGTTTGTGAAAAAGCTTGTGGAACATGGAGAGTCTGAGGAGGCTCCCTTGGTTCAGCTGAATGCTTTCCTAACCGCTGCTCTAAACGACTGTGCGTAGGTTGAGCGCTGCGTGTAGCTCTGTCTGCAGAGAGAAACAAAACCTCACTGAGCTGTTTAGACTTCAGTTTTCAGTTGTGTTGTGCAAAGTTAGTTTGTGGGTTTTTTTGTAATCTAGAAACCATTTAGCCATTTTGAGTCGTCCCTTCCTTTTCTCGCCTCCGCGTGCACCTCCTGCTCCCCGGGTTGCCAGGAGATGCCTTTCTAATCCCGTTTGTCACTAATGAATGTGCTCCTGTTTCAGAAAATGAAACTGGTAGAATTGACTTTCTGTCTGTGAGGTTTGAGGGCATGTTTCAGGCAGGAAACGGGTCAATACTCAAAATATTACAGTGAAATAATTTGAAGATGTGATTTTTCTGGGGTGCACGTATTTCTTGGTTCAGAAGAAAGTTATTTGCCAGTCAGCTCTGCCCTGGGTTGCTATTCTGCAGGGTTGCTATTCTGCATGGACGAAGTGGCAACTTTTATTCTTTAAAGGCTGTCAATTTTATGAATATTTTCTACTTTGTACATGGCAAAGCTAATCAATATGATCATTTGAATTCCTAGTCAAGGGTGAAATTCTTATCATTTATCATATTTAACTTCATTCCATAGGAGTGGGAGGCCAAAGGAAAACACCAGAGAAAAAAGCGTTCTGATAGCTTGCATGGCTCATACCTGCTTGTCCCAGCTAAGGCAGGATTTGTCCCTGCAAGGACAGTGTGTTTTCTCGGGGAATTGAGGTGGCTAGTGTTATTAACAAGCACACATCAGTGGTGCTTCAAGATGAGCTTAGGTCCCGCGAGCAGCGCGTTCCTGCTGGGGTGGCTCAGGGACCGCTGATCTAGACCATGGTCACAATCAAGAGACATCGGTTCTGAAATCCTGTCAAATACCCTCACACTGTCAATGCAAAGTCAACTCACTGGACAGTCCTGGAGCAGCACTGCAAGTTAGGAATCGCTAACTGTGGTCGTGTGCGTTAGAAGGCACGGAGTATGTTGGAGACTTGCGTTTCCCTTGGTTAGAGATGTGACAGATCGGCCAGTCTTGTCTCCTTGTGGAGCTGAAACCACCAGCACGTGGAGGTCAGCACGCCAGTCCCATGTGCTCCTAAGCCAAAGCACTGCTTACTGCGGAGTGCGAAACATGCTTCCAGGCAAAAGAAAATTTTCATAGAATCCTTGGGTTGAGAGAGACCTTTGAAGGTCATCTAGTCCAATGCTCCTGCAATGAGCAGGTGATAGTTCCTGGTTTCCTGGTGGTAGTTGTTGCAATAAATTTAAAATGTGGGTCAAGATTCATGGAAGTTGCCTGAATTTTAAAATACATTTCATTTATCCACTGTGTGGTTTTTTAATTATTGTTTCTCTGAACTTCCTAGTTAGCTGAATGAGCAGTTCTCTGAAGGAAAACGTGGAAACCACCAACGGTCATGTTTTCATCATTATAAAAGCAATAGTTTCACATCTGAATTTAAAAACAGAGCTCTGTAGAATTAATTGATCTTTGTATAGAATTTACTATTCTTACTAACCTAAAAGTCTGCGGGCTGCTGGGCTTGAGAACCTCTACAGAAGTGAGCAGACAGAAGGAACAGACAGATAAGCTAAGGGACACTTAAAACTAGTAACTTTGTAGACTGAAATTAAATATTTTTAGATCTCCAAACTCAGAACAATTCAGTCTGGTGATTAGCACTCAATAGCGATGCCTGCTGTGCTTTTACTGTGGTTTTCTTTCTTGTGCGTAGTGATTTAAAAAAAAAAAGGGAAAGAAATAGGATTTTTCCTGCTGCGTTTGTAGCTATCAGCTTTGCCTTCTGTCTCGTGTTTTTAGGGAAGCCGCAGCTTCCTTGCACTCCTCCTTCCACTGCAGAGGCTGAAATCAGCATACGTGCATTGCTTCTAGCATCTTGTTCCGAGAAGACCCCGAGCCGTATCTCAGCTTATCTCCTGCTGCCGAGTGTCTGACTCGTGTAATGCCACTGAGCGAGTTCTCGTACAAGCGTCAGTTTGATTGAAATATTTATCTTTCTTCTCTTTTATCTATAACTTCTATCTCACTTTGGGTGTTTCATGGAGTTCTCCTTGATAATGTGGTAGTCATAAAATACTGGGGAATGTAATGGTTGTGCCTTCAGCTGCTGCTTTAATTAAAATCAAATGGAATAAGGGCTCCTTGTTAAATGTTGGTGAAGGTTTATCATGTGTATAGTTCTTTTGCGGTGGGTATTCTATACGTAGAACTGATTTAACTGATAAATTCTATGATGCAGATATTTATCACATTACCATATTATTTCCATCCAGTGCCATTTCTATTATTTCCACTGTGGTCTTATCCAAAGCCTATTGGAACTAATAGGCTTCTATTAGCATCAATGATCTGTAAGTTAGGCCATAAAACAGGCTATTTTTGCTCACTGGTTATAGCTACTAGTCATTGTTTTAACTGTCTTAACAGGAGACAAATTAACATGCTACTGTTGTAACTGAAATTGTAGAGTTTAAGTTTTACTACAGGCAGTAAATTCTTATCTAGCTATTCGAAAGATCACTTTAATTATATGGCAAGAGAGAACCCTACCATAATCTGGGTCTGTCCTCCTTGTTCACAGCTGGAGTCTCAAACCACCCCTCAATTTGGCTCTGTTGCTTTTTGGGCATCTCCTACCAGCTGTAGCGATGGCTTTCCCTCTGGTGCCGTGGCTTCAGTGCCTGCTCACGCACCTCTTTCCCCTCCTGACTCTGTATTTTGATCTTGGCACCCGGTTTCTCTTCTGCTCCCAGGTTTCTCTCCTACCAGACTGCGCATGGGCCTCGTTGTCCTTATTTCTGCCTGGCAGCATTATTGTCCTTGGGAGAGTTTCCTTCCCAAGTCCCCTGTCACCCCTACTGCAACACACAGAATCACAGAATCACTAAGGTTGGGAAAGACCTCTAAGATCATCAAGTCCAACCATCGACCGAACACCACCATGACCACTAAACCATGTCCCAAATCGCCACATCTACACGATTTTTGAACGTGTGGTGATGCCACCACCTCCCTGGGCAGCCTGTTCCAATGTTTGACCACTCTTTCAGTAGGGAAATTTTTCCTAATATCCGATCTAAACCTGCCCTGGTGCAACTTGAGGCCATTCCCTCTCGTCCTATCACTAGTGACTTGGGAGAAGAGACCAACCCCACCTCACCACAACCCCCTTTCAGGTAGTTGTGGAGAGCGATATGCTGGGTGGGTTCTCCCCTCCTGGTCACCGAGGGACTGCTCACCTCTGAGCCTTGCTGGGGGCTACGCAGCACTGCCTGAGGTCTAAGGCCAGGCTGTCAAGGACAGAACTAATGCTCTGAGTTAGGCCTGCTCTCCATCACATGCTGGAAAACCAAAAAAGATCCACCTGCTGTTAAATAACCTGACGACTTATCCTGCTTTCAGTCATGGCTTTATGATAATGATTTAGAAAAGGCTAAATGGGAAAAGCCTCGAACAGCAGCAGAGCTGTTAGGGATCTTTGTCTTCCTTTGGAGTGATTATGGGAAATGATGAAGGCAACAATTTCAGCGTGATCCGATTCCTAACCTTAAACCTATGAAGCTGAAGACTGGTATTTTTACTCAGACATGCTTTTCACCCCTTTCTCAGTCTTCATTTTCTAATTCCATACTCTTGCTTCCTGTTTTTTGGACTCTATTATCAGTTCATGATGTTACAAATTTCTTTAAAAGTTGTCCTAGGAACACCCAGAAATCACGAAGAAGTTTTGCCAGATACTGAATGTATTAAATTTGACTTGACAGCTCCATCTATGCAAAACGAAAAGTGGAAAATATTGACTACAGCTGGAAATGAGTTGGCAGATAAAGATAAGATGCAGATGAAGGTTGAAAAGTTGACAGCACTCTGGAAGGTATTAAAACGGGGTTTAATAGGCAGTAAAAAGGAACGTTTTGACGCCGTACTAGGATGCATGGCTTATATGTGGTTCAATAGGTAGTTGGGCCTGTCTGCAAGCTGGCAGGGGATGAATTCCTGCTACCTCCTTGGAGAACAGGCGGAATTTGGTGTGAATTCATCCTATTTCTTTATGCTGACTCCATCCATGGAAGGTGGGAAAAGAATCTGCTGTTCAGGGAAGGCCTCAGAAAAGGGGAAGGCTTGCAAATCTGTACACCGGAGAAGGCTTCTGTGTCGGAGTATTGCGTTGAGACCTGGCCTCGCGTCCCTCCCGGCTCCCTCTCCTTCCCCCCGTGCTCTCACCCTGGGCCGCCGCTGCCACTTGGGAAGGGGGAGCAGCTTCCAAGCGGCCGCGGGAGCACGCCGCGCTCCGTACGGCCGCCATCCCCAGGTCTGCCGCTCGCAGGAGGGGAAGGAACGCAGAGCCCTAGGCCGGGGACAACAGGAACACACGTTTTGAAGCTCTTATACGTAAATCAATGCTGCAGTCAAGTTTGCAAACCTTATTTCCCTTCATCTGTTTCCTATGACAGGAAAACCAAGGGCTTAATGCGATATCTCAATAAATCCTCATGTACCGTCCAGCCATTCCTGAAATGCCGTGCGGCTCAGATCATTTGACATAGTTACCCACTGCAGAGACGGTTCGTGTTTTGTCTGGCCGTGGGCTTGCTTCCTCCAATAATTGATATTCCAGGTTGAAAACAACTCTCTGTGCAATGCCCCCTTCTTTTGCGTACCAGCTGCCGGCTTGACGGCCTCTGGTGATGAGGGAGTACGCAGCCAGCCTCATTTTATTTTTTTTTTTTCCTAGCAGGAGCCAATACTTAGTGCAAGGATGTCTTTAAACAAATACACTACTTCCATGAAAAATGGCAGAGGCAGAAAAAGGCAGTAATATCACATAATCTGCATAGTCACTATAAGCAAATGCAAGTGCGTTTTCAGCCCTCTAATAGGGTATCATAAACATGCAGGGTTTTATGGCATTCAGCTGAAGAATAGCTCCCATAAATTAGATGCAGTGCAATTTCTTTGTTTTCATTCTGTAGTTTATTTCCTTTTATGTTTAGTAATTAAATCAGAGCAAAAGGATTGCATTATGGAGTGTACCAAATAATAGCAGTGCTTACACGGAGGTGTCGCAGGAGCCGCTTTGTTTCGCTGTGCGCGCGGGGCGGTGGTGTCCCGCCGGCCAGGCTTCACGTCGCCGAGTCGGGTCACCTCCCCTGAAACGGCCGGGAACTCCTGCCCTCCCCTTGCTTCGGAGCAAGGGTTCAGCCACAGGTTTTAAATCATCTCCTGTAGAGGTTTACTGGCCCCGCAGGAGGTATCTCCGAGGAGCCCCCAGGCGCAAAGCTGTGCGTGACCACGACTCCTGCAGCTCGGGGCGTCCCCAGCCCTCCGCTCTGCAGCCCGGGGCCGGGGCCGGGCAGCGTGGGGCTCTCGGTGGCCATAACCTCGGCCAGGTCAGGCAGGCTCCTGCTGCTGTGCCCGTGGCACTTGCAGTCATCTGCAATTTTGAGAAGGTTTTGAAATTGCTAATGAAGTGCCTGTGTACGTGTCCTGGTTTCAGCTGGGACAGAGTTAATTTTCTTCACAGAAGCTAGTATGAAGCCGTGTTTTGGATTTGGGAGGAGAAACTGTTGATAACGTGCTGATGTTTTCAGTTTTTGCTGAGCAGTCGGGGACTGTCCAGCTTCTCATGCCGGCCGGTCGGGGAGCTGGGGGGGAACAGCCGGGGCAGCTGCCCCCGCTGCCCAAAGGGCA
>NW_010565288.1:12337-47536 GCF_000687285.1 Phaethon lepturus
CACCGTTCGTCCTGGAGCCGGCGGAGCACCTGCCTGCCCACGGGAAGGGGAGAATGGATTCCGTGTTTTGCTCTGCTTGCGTGCGCGGCTTTTGCTTTAGCTGTGAAACGGTCTTTATCTCACCCCACCAGTTTTCTCACTTTTACTCTTCTGATTCTCTCCCCCACCACACTGTGGGGGACTGAGCGAGCGGCTGCGTGGGGCCTGGCTGCCACGTGGGGTTAAACCATGAAAGTATGAAGAGACCAATATGCTTCTGTTACAGCCCATTTATTCCCTGAATTCCAACTCGGAACAACCCCAAATGACATCACTGCCTGAGCAGCAGCACTCACTGCTCATTATGCATCAAGCCTTAAAGAATTTGCTTCGGGTGGCAGTACCACCATGGCAAACAGATCCCTCCAGCCTTCCGTAGTCTCCTTTTGGCTGCTGCATGTTTGATTTTGGAGGATTTACTCTCTGGTCCAGACTGAAGATCTACGCTGCTCCAGTCAACTGATTTCACGGCTAGATTAGCCTGTCCTGAATGGCCATGGTCAAGGCTAGACCTCCATAGCGCTGCTGCCCTATTAGTTTCCTTGGGGAGAAGCTCATTTTTTATGAAACTAACACTTTCAGCTCTAAAAGCAGACTATTTGACAGCAAAATATCACAAACAGGATTTTGACTGAGCTGCGTCTTTAGATTTGCAAAGGAAATGGTGACGTCACTATTTCTGCAGTAGGAAAAATTGCAAAGGATGCACAAAAGAGGCGTGCTGTGCCTTCACTCGATACCCCGTGCGTGATCCCGGCTCGCTGCTGGAAATAGTCCACTGAGAGCGGGAGGAGAAGCGGGCTGGGTGTCTAAATTCTCGTATTTCGCTGTGTTGTGTCATTGCGTGGGTGCCTTAGTTTCACACAAACAGCTGAGCCAATTGGCTTTGCCCCATAAACTGTGCCACCGCCGACTCCCTGCGTAAGCGCGGTGAGACGTGGAGCACCTGCACCAAGGCTGCCGGCGGGAGGACTGCTGAGAGCAGCCGAAACACTAAGCTGAAGGCAGCGGCCCCGATGCTGCCTTTGAATACAAATAAAACAGGGTTTAATGTTGTAAACAGGGTGCCAGGGAAGTCAGAGAAGTGACTGTGAGGGCACCCGTGTTAGGAGGCCACGTAGTCTGGGCTTTTCCTCTCAAGGAAGCGGCTCGCTGAGAAGACAACCTGCAGAGCAGGGAATGCTTTCTGACACCTCGGGTCAAAATTTTGCCAGGACTTATCTGTAGTGCAGTGTTTAAACTGCCCCGAGATGGTTTTTTGTCTCTTACAAATCAGTTGATGGCCAGAGGCAAGGGCAGAGCAGCCACACTGTGTTTTAAATATGCCTACAGAAATTCACTTTTAAACATGCCGTCATTAAGAGTGCCGCTAAGATGCACCGACGGTGTCGGGGATAACATAACACAGAGTCAAGATTGCCGTGATGTCCGAACCAACTTGAAAAGTGGTGCAGAGGAACCCCAGCTCCAGCCTTGTACCTGTGTGAAACAGATTGAAGCTACATAGTCTGTGAGCTCAGCTCTGCAAAGTCTATGTACATTTGTTTTTTCCCTTCTGCTGTGCATGGTTCTGGTCTTCCTTACCTTAAATTCTGCTAGAGGAAAATACTGAAAAGCTCTGAGTGGCAAAAAGTCTTCTCTGAGTTCAAGAATAAGCAGCTATTCCCTGAGCATTGCGTCCTCTGAGACTCAGGTCCAGGAGTTTAAGTTCATTATTTGATTCTACTTACAGCCAGCAGTGCCAGAAAAAAGCAGATCTCGTACGTGGATGATTTGTGTTGTATTGCTACTTGAATAAAATAATGATACAGATAGTGCTAGATACTAGCCATACACTAGACAGGCCCATTAAAATAAATATATTTTTGAAATATTTTTTTTTTAAGAGGCAAAATGAGGTACATTCATGACCAAATAAAGTTAGTGGCCTTTTTAGAACTTTATTGCAAGTTTTCGCAGCCTAAGGTTAAAATCTATTTTTAGTATTTTATACAACAGCATGAATAACAAGAAGATATGAGAAATGTTTTCTGCAACTAATTTTTCATAGTTCAAGTATTGGGGGGGGTTATTAAGAACTTGGTATCCCAGATGAGCAGCAGGTCACGGGGGCCGGGCAGTGGGACTTGGCCACTTGCCGTTCTGGCACCCACCGTGCGTATCTGATCATTTAGATCAGCTTTGTGATTGTTGTGAGTGTTTGATATATAACTTGTTTTGATTATCTGCAAAAGTCTTCTGGGACACTGCTCTTCCCAGACTGTCTGAATCTTTTAGATTCAAACTTCTAGCAAGGGATAAACAACCAAAGGGTTATCAGCTGGAAATAGTATTTAGAAAATACTTTGCTGTGCCACCTCACAGTCCGCTAAAATTCCTACAGGATATGATCACCTAAGTATAAGTTTCACTTTTTAATAAATTCCACACATTAAAATTCTCATCATTATTTACGCAGCCCTTAATTCAGTCCATGTTAATTTTTTGAAAGATCTCCTAATAGCTAGAATTTAGGCCTCGGTATGCCAGCAAATGCCGAGAGATAAATCCACCCCCTCTGCTTCGGCTTCCAGCTGCTGTAGGAAGCGTATTTTTGTCAGTAAGAAAAAAAAAACCATGGCTCACTGCATGCCGTTAGTTTGAAAAATCAGGGAGGATTTCTTTTTGTCTGAGAGGAGCAGAACTTTAATGGCATCCCAGCAGAAATAAAGTGCTAAGCTCCTAACCTCATGTTCGGAAAAGTCAGAGGGTGAAAGCAGTTCCCTTCAAACACTCAAATTCCAGGCAACCTTTTGAAATAAACTTTGAAGGGAAAACAAAACACTAAATAATCACGTAACAGGGATATCAAAATGGTTGGGGTTTTTTTTATCTTGTTTTGGAGTTTGGTTTTTTTCCTTTTCTAGATGACTTTTGAGTTTAGGAAAACAGTTAAAAACCTTTCTAGGTCCGAGCATCTCAATTGTCTGGGTTGGAAACCTTCTGCCAGTAACAGGTGACGAGGGAATTGTTGTTTTGACAGCCTGCGCTCCCAGCAACACGCCGAATACCAGACTGGCTTCTTTTCAACGTCTCAAAGTTAATAAACTTGCTCGCTGTTTTTCCTTTCTAAGTTCTGTTTTATACTCTTAAGAAACATCCAATTTGTAGCACTGAAGGAAGGCAGCACGCCGGGCAAAGCGCTCTTCGAAACGTGCGTGTGTCTCCAATACAGGTGATTCCCCTGGTAGAACTGCTGCAGAGGAAGCTCTCCCTTCGTCTTCGAAATAAAATGGATTATTTTGTAAGCTCTAGAAGCGAGAAGTAAAATGTCATTATGATGCTGAATTTAGAGATACCATGGAAATACCTTCGATAATTTTGCATCATTTATTGTTTCCTGAACAAGATAATGCTCTCTGATAATGTGTATTTTGGGAACAGATATGTTTAAAAGTGAATGATAACTTTGAATGTGACTTATCTATCTTTGTTCAGAGAGTGAAACTGTCTTGATTCATTATCTTGATGGAATGACCTAGGGATAAGAGGAGCGTCATTGTCACGCAGAGTCCCTTGAGCCTTGTTTCTTTGGTGCAACATTCTGTCAAACTGCGATGGTAATAAATTAACCCTTATTTCTCTAGGGAATTTATGATCAAAAGTCAGATGGAAGGTAATACCCCACTTTGGCTGACAGTTTATTTTTGCATCCTGGAGTTTGCCAGTGTATCTGCATTCTCTGGTGGAAAGAGGCTGCCTGGAGACCAAGATGGGCTGGGTTTGCTTCGGAGGTGGCTGCAGGGTGCTGCCTGGCAGCCAGGTTTAGTCATGTGCTCTGCTCTGCATTCAGGTCTCTCACTGACAGTCTTTGCTATCAGAAAAAAGAAAAAAAAATTGAATATGTAATGGGCTTCATAGACCATTTCCATCGATGGTGGACCAGCGATATGGCTAGGAGAGAAGAGCTAGACCTACTGAATACCAACTCAAGTATCTTTTGCTCTTCAAGTTAATGTTGCTATCCCTAAAGCTGGCATTTTATGCAGAGTTTATCATTTATTGCTCAGATATATGGGATAGCCATTCATTTTTTTTCAACACGGTATTTTGCAAGATTATTTTACTCTGCATGAAGTTGGGAATTGTTTTTAAATTGGTGAGTTTTAAGGTAACTGTTCTAGACAATCTTCAGTAAAAGACTCTCTAAAAGCGAGTACATTCCAATTTGTAGAAAATGCCAGATTATGAAGTTTCACTGCTTGCAGCTTTTTATTATGATAATGTTACTCTTGGTTTGAGCAAAGTGCTTCCCAAGTTGTGATGGACTTTGTCTGTGTTGAGAAAAGCTGGATGTTATCTGATAGGTGCTGCCTCGAGTGAGTGTTTCTTGATCTATCCCTTCCATGGAAGAGGTAGAACAATACAGAGTGACCCCTAATTAACACCAGTAGCCTTAATTTAGACTTGCCTTTAGTCACTCCTTACCTGGAGATGATTTATGCTTACAAATTATTCAGGTTTTACAGGGCAATGACGATTTCCTGGGGGCAAGAGACAAAGAGTAAGGGTTGTAATAGGGCAATGTGTGGTAGTTAGTGGCTAGTAATTAAACGGCTCTAATTACTGTCATTTTTTCCTCAGTGGAAAATTGCACTCTGATTCGCTGGTTCAAAAGGTAAAGGGATGCGTTGCACAGCTGGGAATATCCAGCATTTGAGATGGATTGCTGCTTCCATGAAGTTGTTTTTGCTAGTGGTAAAGCTGCGCAGGGAATACTGCAATGTGGTAAAGTGTTAAAAGAGTGTGTGCCTGTTATTAGCTGACTATTTTCATATAATCCAGAGTCTCTAATAATGTTGTAATTTGTGGCGTTAGGTTCTGCATAAAGTAGGCATATTGCTTCTAGGATTTTCTAATCTAACCAGTCAGAAAGAGAAGGTGTCAGCAATAGTTATTTCTACACGCTTCTTACTACATCAGCAAGGAGGACTCTCCCTACCTGCCCCACTACTACCAGAGCTGGCCCCACCAGCCAGCTGCTTAGGGGGTGTATAGTATAAGCATAAGTTACAGAGCACTTATGCCGAGGAGAGTCAGGAGAAAAAAACCTGTATTTTAACTCTAGGGGCCGTTATTCACTGCAGTGGGCACTTGCTGAGTTATTCCTTCAGCAATCTTTGCTAGTATTGTTAGAATTATATTTATTGTCGTAATGGGATGGATGTAATCCTCGCTCCCAGCGTGCACGCGTACCTCTGCATCCTCCTGGAGTGAGGAGGTGGCGGGTGCGTGACGGCGAAGAGGTGGCTCAGGCACAGCGCGCTCCGAAGACCCGACAGCCTGATATAAATGACTGGAGCGAGCTGGGAACTTGCATCTGTTGAGGTGCTGTAACTTCCTTGATGCAGTGAAATGAAATCTCAACCTCGTGAACGCGAATGAACACCCAAGGAAGGAAACGCAATGCAAAAGCTGACGTTGTTTCTCTCAGTCTTTTTTTTTTAGATAGTTAATTTTTTGAAGCGTTTCATTCCCATTTATCATAAGCACATCTCAGAAACATGCTGCGTATTGTGTCATTTGTTTTATCAGGCACAATATGCCCATATATATTTCATAATGTGTGAACTGTGTACAAGTGCAACTCCAGAAGGGATAATTTCAGTAAAGAAGCTTGAGATAGATCAGGATCTGACAGACGTGCTGTGAGAACGAGGAGATCTCAGTGAGAGATGCCACCAGCATGCTCCCACTACCCTTCATCTCCCCGGGCTATCTTTTTAAATTCCCTTTTCTTTTCCTTCACGCAAAGGGGAAGGCCAATATTTATCTTGGGACTTAGCACAACAGCTACCACAGCAGAAAAAAAACTGTCTTTCGAGTGCTAAAAAAATTCAGCGGTGTGTACATCAAAAAAGTATTGCTGTGAAGATTTGTGCTGTTGAGGACACATCCTTTAGGCACCTTCTATTTTTGGACGTTCAATTTTGCGGGTCACTGACTGCATCTGCTGAAGAGAGCCTGTGCCTCTCCCGACACACGGGCCCGGATTCAGCAGGGTATTAAGAGGCTGGATCAGGGTTAGAAATCTGATGCTTTGCTGAATCTGGGCCACAGCCAGTGTTCAGGAGTGGGGGCCGGCAGGAGACCGGAGCTGCCCGTGCGCAGGACCCTTCCTGGAGGACTGTATCGCAGCGATGCTTTCTGGCAGCATGGGGCTACCAGCTATTTCTGAGGAACACGCTCAACAGCTGCCCATGATTTAAGCATCCCAGACCCTCCACAGCCCTTCGGAATCGCCTCTTCCACGGTTGCTGATTTCTCACTAGCTTGCCCTGGATTTCCTGCCTCTCGCACTGCCGTGCCCACAAAGGTGTCCCACGTCCTCGTTGCTGTTGAACCCTAAATTGTGAGAAGGGTTTTCTCGCATCCTTATAGGCTGATGTATCGAACTGTAGTCCCATTGAATAAGGTCTGATCCTGCTGCTTTCCCTAACTGCTGTATCTGCCACAACCTCGTTATGAATTAATTCCTCATGCTGCTCCCCTGGAATAAAACTGTTTAACCCCTTTCACAGATAAAGCAATTTTCTTTCATTTAGGCAAAACCTTATTTGTCTGTTACATGAAAGAAACGTCGTCGTTTTTGCCCCATGACCCCTTACTTAAGCTGAACGGTTTCTTTAACCTTCGTTTACAGAGGATGTCTCCATGCTACCATTCAGTGCATCAGTCTGAGTGACTTTCAACTAATTATCGGAGGCTGAAGGTTATTGTTCTTCCAAGTTCTCCATCAGATGGGGATCTACCTTGCCTTGCAACCAGCAGCAATGGGACTGGAGAATCCCAATGTTTGGAATTCTCTCCATTCCTTTCCAAATATTGGTGTTCCTGCAAGCAAAATACGTACTGTCTCTGTCCTCAATATCTAGGTTGTTCTGGACTTGAAGTTATCTTACAAATTGCTGAGGAACATCAGCAATGGACATTCTGCAGCCAATTTCAACAGCCCATACCTGTGCTTGAGCTGACCTTAACGTTACAAGAAGTTTTTCCTGAAGTCTAAACCTTAATCGCTTTTGCATATTGATTCTTGTCGCATCCATTTTGGACATGGGAACAAGTTATTTCTTTCAATTTCCAACACTCTTTTATATGTTTGAATACCGTTAGCATTTTTCTCTTCGTTATTCTTTAGGCTAAGCAACTCCATTTGTTTTGTATTTATAGGACGCGTTTTGTAGACCTCTAATCCTCTGTGGTGTTCTCCGCTGGATGCTTCCGTTTGGGGCAAACCTTCCTTGACGTGCAGCGCTACACGCATGCACGTGGTACTGCATCCGAGGCCCCCGGTGCTGGGGAGAGTGACAGCTTGCTTACCTAGCAGGAATGAACACGTGAAAAGGACCTGCAAACCTGGTTTAGACATCCCAGGCGGGGTTTTCCTGCTTGCACAGTCACAGGGCGTTGTTCAGCCGTGTGTGGATCAGTGCAGAGCTATTACCCAGCCGGCTGCTCCCCGGCATGTGTTTGTGCTATTTAATGCAGCATCCTGTTTACTGCAGTACGCAGCACTTGTCTCCTATACAGATCCTTCCTTCTGTTTTAGTCTGGTTTTATGTCCAATTTGTCAAGGTGATTTTGAATTACATTCATATCCTCAGAGGTACCTGCAGCCTCTTAGTGTCACAGGCAGGCTGAAATAAGCACAACCTTCTCTTCCACCATTGCTATTAATAAAAATACTGAAAAACATGAGACCAAAGACAGGCTCATTGAGGCAGTGAACTTTCAATAATTACTCTCCAGCTATGGCTTTTCAGTCAGTTATATCCACCCCTCAGTAAACCTGTAGAATTGGCTGCTGGTGAAGTCTAAATTGAAAATTTCCAGAGTGATAAAATAGACCTCTTTGCAGGACAGGTGTTTTTTCTACATGGGTGAGTGTGAGACCCTGCACGGGTCTGCACAAATGGAGTGCAGGCAGCCTGTGCGCGTATCTGTTTTTAAAAATAAGCAGATAATCTTGCCTGCCAGGTAGTGAGAAGAAGAAATTAATTTTGATGTTAATTCCTTTCCCAAAGTTGAAATTTTTATATTCCTCCATCCTTGAAAGCATCTGAGGGAAGCATGGCAGGCATACCCCAAAGAGGATGAGGTAAGCTGTGCTACCAGCGGACACTGGCTTTTGTGAATGCTGCTTTCCAATGCCTCGTTCTTTAGGGTGAAGAATCTCTAAAGGACCTAATGGCCAGTCCATGTCGTTGTGGTTATTCTGACAAAAATGCCTGTGTTCTCCATTGAATGTGCTATGGAGGGGTCAAAAATCAGAAGTTCAATTCAAGGGTTCAAAATCTTCTAAAGTTAAATAATTTCACTTACAACTAACCATTTCCTGTTCAATATTTCTCTGTTAACGCTGCTCCGTAACTATTAAAAGCTTAAATGAACATGGGTTATAGCGTCTTGTGAAAAAACGGGACTTACTTCTGCACTGCCAGGTCTGTGAAGTCTGTATACTTTTGGAAAGTGTTTTTGGAGAGATGAAAATGGATAAGGCGTTTTGGTGTAGCTTTGCAGACTTCTTAATTACGTTCCTAAGACTTGGGACGCACCTAGCAACCGCATCTTTGATGGATATAGATTTTTTTATATGTGTTCATTAGAAGACGGTATTTTCACATTAGGGAAAAGGGTTTCTTTTGCATCTCAGAAAATTTCTGTAGCTTATTTTCTACCTTTTTTTGTGTAGACGTGATGAATTTGAGTTTATGCTAAACCTTTGTGCTCAGGTTTTGCTGGGACTGGTCTTTCTAGACTTGACCTGCAATATGCCTCCAGCGTAGGTGTTCTTGCATACATCTGCTATATCCACTTTGACTTAGACGTGCAAACATTTTACGCTCTCAGAAGCTGTGCAGCCTCAAGTTCCGTGTAACCAGACAGCAGTCGCGTAACCCATACCTCACTCTCTCATCTGCATCCAAGCCTGAAGATTATTTTTATGATACTATACTTCTGTTTAAAAATTTTAGCTTGGTAAGTCTTTGGAGGTTTCGGCACCATGAATTAATGTTGCTGTTCGGGAAAGTAGTGAATTCACGTTAGATACTTGCTCTCGCCCTCAGGTCAGATCTGTGACAGTCGGAGGGTAGGCACCACCTTAAATCTAACGACTCGGATGTTACTGCTCAGAGTGTTTTGTGCTTACCCCTAGCTCTTCCTTTGTTGAGGTGATTAAAAGATGCCTGTTGCTGTCTGTATGTGCAGCATGCTTCATTAACAGTGATTTATTTTGGAGTTTAGCAGAATTGGCACTGTGCAGCACACCGATGTGCAGTAGAAAAACGTGAGATGCTTGCTAAGGCTGGGTTCTTGTTGCTGCTACTGCTGCAATACTTATGGGTCTTAGGCATGTTTTGCAAATTTTTCTTCAGAATATTGACAAAATTGGGAGCTCCTATCGTGCAAATTATATCTACAAAAGTATTTTTCACATTCTGAATGCATCCATATGCCTTAGCCTTAGTTTTTTCATTTGTTTTGGTTTTTTTGTTTGTTTTGGGGGGGGGGGGTGTTCAGAAATGCTAATCATTAAACATCCAAATGAGATTACTGACAAAAAGCTATGCGTACTAACTCGGAAAAATTCGCCACAAATACTTCTACTACATGCATCTTTTTTTCCTCATATCCGATTGCAGTCAGAGTTCTTAGAGTCAACTTTCTGCGTCAGAATCCAATTACAAACAAAGGTGCCTTTCAAAAGAATTTGCAATGAGTGCATTGCCGCAAGTAAAGTTAAAAAGAAATCTGCACATGTATGTTAGCAGTAGGTTTTCTAATGGGATGCACTTCCAAACCGAAGCATAGCTATCTCATTTTCATCTTGAAAAAATAACTTGTATAGTGCCGAAACTACATACACTTCCTTCTGGAAATAAAATATTAAAGTCTGCAAGTTTTCAGCCTCTCATATTCTCCTTCAGAAGCAGTGCAAACCCCCCTGGGATTTTATAGTCAGAAAACTTTTAGAAATGGGAAAGATCTTTTCAATTATATATCTTTTGCTCATGCACAAATTTTGCCTTTCCTAAAGTTGTTGCCATAAAAAGTTGACGTGTTTCAACAGTTTTTACGCAGCTCTGAACAATGGGCCTGCTGATATGAAGAGCGGCTATGTTTACAGGAAAACATTTTGAAGATTGGACTCATTCACATGTGAAATAGGGAACTATCATGAGAAATGAAAACGCAGCCGCATCTTGAATACCACCATATTTTAACCTTAGGAAAATATTTTTAATGGTAATCATCTAATTCACTTTTCACTACTTTTTACGCAAAGAGAGGCATCGTTTCTCTTCGGGAAACTTTCTGTAACATATTAGCCTGTGTGAGGAGACGCATCAGCGCAAGTCAGGGCGTGGGTGGGTGTGTGGTTACGCGGGGCCAGGGCTCAGCTGGCAGCCGAGCCTCCAGGTACCTATTTCCAGTGCTGCTCCGGGGAGGGCTGTCACGGAGCACCAGGAATATGGTGCTTCTGAAGCTTTAATATTCGTCCAGCAGTAGCAATTCCGGGCATGACGATAGAATGTGGTACTATTCCATAGCAGAAAATACATGCTAGAGCCCCTTCTAGGAATATACTCTAAGGTAATTACTACAGGCTATATACTTTGGCTATATAAGTGCGTGGAGTTGCTATTAACATCGATGGAAATGCCAACGGGAGTCTAAGTGCTGTGTATAGACAGTCTGTTAATACCAGAAACGACTGTTTCCATTCAGATATTGGAAAATTTTTCTTTGAAGCACATGCATGACCCTCTGATGTCTGCTGGTTCTCTGGAGTAAGTTTTGAATAACTAAATAATAGGGAAGACTTTCAGCTTTTATACCAGACTTAGTAATAAAATGTGCTGAGTACTAAAATGTATATTTTTAGCACAGCTTTTATTTTTGGCTGAAAGTAAGACCCAGTGATTGTGTCAAAACATCCTGGGAGGAAAGAACGAACCTGCTATTTTTAATGCCCTTATAAGCTAAAAACTGATTTACAGTAGTAATTTTGAAATGTTTTGTATTATTGTTTAAAACACTTAGAGAAGCATGATTTTTCTGAGTAGAAAAAAAAAATCAGTTTGCAAAAACCACAAAGTAGCCAGAATTTCTCCCAAAGGGGTGGTGAGTCAGGAGAAGCTCTGGTAAGAGGAGAGGTTGTAGTGGGGAGGAGTAATAAATTGAACACTATCCAAGAATTTTTTTGCTTCTATGGAAAACTAGGGAATAAAATACCAAAACAACAATCTCCGTTCAAAGAGAGTATCAGGAATGTGATGCAAACAGCCTTGGGACCTGCAAACAGGACAACCATCTCCATGGTCCTCCGTGAGGAATTGTCCCTCCTCTCCATCAAGTCTCCAGAAGCACCATCCTCAAAGCCCATGGAATAAATAGAGGCATTTTGCTTGATTTTGTTCAGATCTGGGGTTTTATATTCCTATTTTTTTTAAACAGAAAGTCTGTTTTTTAACAGAAAGCATTTTTTTAATACTTTCTTACCACCGGCACTGTAGCTGCGTGCCGTTGTTACTAATCCATATAGCAGGAGTGATTTTGGTCAGTCTCTTCACACGTAGGCAGCTCGCAGACAGGTCTGCAAGTGCTTTAGATGGGTTCCTGGCAGCAGGTTAAATTGATAAGTGCTATACCTCTTGTGTTTTTAATTAGGTATCAAAGGCTGTAAGTGATTGTTCTGTTTCAGTCCCATGTAGCTTATTGCAGAGAGTGAGGAGAATAATCATAAAACATTGCAGTGTAATGAAGAGAAGCCTTATAAGTGACACGATGGGCTTATTGATGGGAATAAGACGTGGGAAAACGAGAACACGAAAGCATTTCAGCAGCTGCTCGTGAATACAAGATTCATCTCAAATCTCACTTAAACTATGTAAAAACAAGAGCTACTTGCCTTTGGTAGAAATCTCCTGTATAGGCGCAGTTGTAACCAACAGGATTTAGTGCTTAGAGGAAAAATAGTATTTTTCTACGTATGAAGACTATATAGGGTAAATAAATATGTTTCTTGAGTTCACTATAATCACAGAGAGTAACTGTTTAACATGTCAATCAATATTCATGTCTATGATGGCATTTTCCTTCAAAAATTAATAATTAATACTCCAACCATTCACTTAAGTTGTTACTAGTTTTCATCGATTAGTCCTTCCTGCTAACCCCCAGCTAGCCTAATCAGTCTGTGTGAGAATAGATGAATGTATTCAATTAATCTCTATCCCCTTCAAAGTTGCACCTTCAGATTAGAAGCTAAAGATTCTTAGTCTTCTCAGTGAATTGAACCTGACTTTATTAGAAGAATCTTATCAATTTTAACTTGCAAAAGCAAGCAGAGACCTCTCATGATCCCCCTTCACGTGCCATTAGTCATGCAGTTTGTCTTGTAAGCACAAAGGCTCCTTAACTTCCAGCCTTCAGTGATATGAATAAATTATAAGAATGTGTGTCTGACTTGATCTATTTATTTTTAATATTTAAATGCCTGCTCTGAAAAAGGTTCCGTTCATAAAAGGAGGCATTTTTTCCTCTTTGGGTTCCACTGGAGGGGGGATACACAACAGTGATAAGCTGAGAAAGTCTTCAAATTTCCTGCTCACAAATTTTAACTATTTACAAGTTGTAATAGAGCGCGAGGAAAAGATCAGTTTTTACTTGGAGATGTTTTAAGGGTTTTTTTGCAGAATTTTAGAGCAATGACAATGGGGGGTGAAATGGGAAAAGCATCTACCTTTCCTGAGCAGGGTGGGAACGTTTCCTAGAAAGTGTCACCTTGCAGAGACAGTGTCCTTCAGGTACTGGATGGTGTTTGCAGAGAAAACTGAGAGTAATTCTCGTAACTTTCCTCTTAACTGTGATCTACAGAGTTAACTAATTACACTTGAGATTACCCCAAAGAGGCAGTGAGTGAATCTGCTGATGACAAAATTGAGAGACAGAAGAAATCGCACAAAACCCAAGTGGAAGATGCAGATAACAGTGTTACAATTTGTAGTCCTCAACTGGTACCCGGCGTACTTAGACCCTCACAAATCAACCAAAGTTTCTTTGTTGGTCTTCAGGTGCAACTTTCCTGGAAAGAAAAACAGTCAGCAAACAGCAGGCACAGCAATCCTAAATCTCCTTGATCTGTTCTTCCTCTTTTACAGATTAAAAGTTGTCTAAAATTTCCAAGGAGCCCCGTTCTCTTCCGAAGTTATTGGACTTGTCTCCTCTGACCCGGGAAGCTGAAGATGAGGTTGCTGTGGGAACTGCTCATGCTGCAATCATTCATGGTGTGCCTTGCAGGTAAAGTGTCATTTTAAAACTTTTGATTTAAGAATGCTGCTGTATTTCACACCAATGCAAAAGTGCCCTGCATTTTATATGCCAGTGATAAAATGGCAAAATAAGTCCCTGCTGCATGACCGGCATTATGAAAGGTTGCTGAACAGATCAAGCTGATGCTCTTAACAAGCTCCTCTTGCTCTTGATCGGTATCTCCACAGCAAAAGCACGACGTTTCAAAGGTCTGCTCTACCCGTTTCCAGCTCAAAGTCGCCGTTGATGAAAGTTGTTTTCCCATGTTCTGGGCTAAGTGTTTCAATGCTCAATTAAACCTATGTGGAATATAGCTTTAAATCCCATTAAAACGGTGTTATGTTACAGCTGAGACCTGCTCCATTTAACAAATAATTAGAATAGCATATTTCAGCGATATAGCCATCTTCTGTAACAGCCCTTGTTTAACTTTTTCTTCCCTGAGAGTTGCAATGTTTTGAGCATTCCTGGCAAAATGAAATTTCCCAGGAATGTCTTTTTTCTTGGAGCTGAAACAGTTCTTGGAAGACGTTTCAGATTTCCTCATGTACAAGGAGCTGCTTGTAAGCTGCTGCTCGGAGAGCTGGGGGAACCGGGCTTGCGTCACTCCACCCATGCTTCTGCGGCGGGTGCTGCGACCACACCGGGGCTGTCGGAAGTCTTTTTTCGGTGTCTCTTTCTTTGCTGTTCAACTATTGTAGATTATTTCCTCCATGAAGTTTGTTCTGAGGAGGCGATGCTAGTTTTTAATTAATGTTTACGTCACCTTGCATCTGGATTGCTCTAAATGATCTGTTGCTTGGCGGATGCTAGTTTTTAATTAACGTTTACGTCACCTTGCCTCTGGATTGCTCTAAATGATCTGTTGCTTGGCGCTCGGAACATTTTACTGCTTGGTTTAGTAACTTGTGCTTTCTTCCCTTTGATATGGGCACACTGTCAGGGTACTCCTTCAGCATTTTAGGTAATAGCAAACTACTTATAACAGTGTTTACTTTCTTCTGCTTAGCTCTACTGAACACAAAGCCACTTTTATTCCGGTACTTATGGGTACCTATTTTTGAGATTTGGTTCCAAGTCTTTCTAAATGTGCTATGACAGTTTCTGAGCTGGCAGAAAATTGGATGCAGAGAGATTCTGCAATGCAGTGCCACACGTGTTTCAGGAATTGCAACCCTAGAGAAGTTAGGCTGCAGGAACATGTTAAGTAAGATCCTTTATTTTAAGCAAATAAACAAAATAGTGGAAAAGTATGCAAAATGGTTTTTTGACTGTAATTTCTAAACTTAAAATATCTATTGCAAAATGTCTAGGGTCAGCGAAATAAAGTTTCAGGAGAATGTGTTCATGGGCTTGCCCTTATCTTTTACATCTTTTTTTTAGAAAAATGTATCTCATAAGCACTGGCTTTCCCCACACTGTCCTGCAACAAGCATTTTTTCTCATCTTTGCGGTGCACTGAAAATCTTCAGGGCATGGCATCAGTTCCTCTGTCCTGCTGAGGGAAATTATTATAACAGAGTTATGGGGGGAGGAGTGCCAGAAATTTTGTGAGTTGTGTGTTAGGTGATGGGTGAGGCAATTGTTTCATTTTGCTGAAGGACATAGCCGTGTCGTAGTTTGGGCTGACTTCTTTCAACGAGATTTAAATCCGGAAGTGTCTGTGTCTGCCTGCAGTGTCATACGAGCCGGCTGCAGGCACAGAAGGGATTTTGCTGCACAAGCTATGGTGCTACCACAAAGCAGGGCTAACTCGTTTGGGCACAGTGCTGTTCACTAAGGCACTCGGCATGCTTCCCAGACCTGTGCGAGTGTTTTGCATAGCACTGTGGTGTTATGGACTATGTGAACACTTTCAGATCTGGCTGTTAAGTATTCTGGAGTTAAGGAGGAAGCCATACTGGATGCCTTGCATCGTCTTGTGCTGAATTGATGTGCTCTGCAAGGTGGGAGGAGGTGACCGTAAAGTAGCTAATTTTAGTAGTTGCTCTTTAGCAGCTCCACATAAAAGGCATAAAGCTGTAAAAAAAAAGTTCATTGACAAAGCTTCAGCCTTTCTTAATTTTTGCATTTTTATGTTCTTGATTTTGTTTTGGGTTTTTTTAACCTAGTTTCAGGAAACTTGTTTGCCCTGATGGTAATTATGCTGCTCTTGGAGAACTTCAGATGTTGATCCCAAGGAAAAAGTTCAAAAGAGAGCGATAGCGTCCCAAGCTGTGGCCTGCCCGGGAGCAGGGAGGCGCAGGGGAGCCTGAGGCTGCTCACTTGTCCTGGGGCACTGCTCCTGCCGGGCGGTGGCTCTGCTTCAAGGCTACCTGGGAGGGATGGAAGCTTTCCTTCTGTCTACAATAGATAGTCATTGCTCTTCTCTTAAATTCGAAGTTAAAAACCAAAAAAACCTAAAAGGTAATATTTTATCTTCATGTTGACCCATCCTTGATTAAAAAAAAGATTAATAATTATACAAAGGAAAAAAAAAGGTGAAAATAGGATGCAGAAAAGTTATCTAACAACCCTCCATAGTGCCTTGTGGACCCTCAAATGACTGGGAAACTGTGTTAAGTATTGAGTTAGCTGTGAAAATAAGCTTAAACCTGAAAACTGAATGTTAGTATTTAGTTCTTCTATTAAGTGTCAGACACACAGCCCAGGTATCACTCTCGTCTTCGTCTGTGCTGCAGAGAGCAGCACAGCTGGTGGAGGATGAGCTTTTTGTGTGTTGCCATGTCAGAAACTCCCCGTGGAGGCGAATGGCCCCACCGTACCCTTCGGGGGCAGCCGGTGGGCTCCAGCTACTGCCAGTCCCGGCAGCTACTTGGGCTTTTTTTGCATGTGTGTGCTTCCTAGATGAACATCTGTTCTCTGGAAATTGCATGAAAACTTCCAAACTTGTATCATTCAAGCAATTAAACAGCCGTCAAACCCAAAGCTTTGAAAGTATCCAAACGTGTCGTTAAGGGTACCAGTTATCCACCACTGCCAATGTGCCAGGGGAAGAAAGACGTGCCAGAGCTGTTCACAGTCCACGTGGGATATTGCTATCGATTTTATGTACTGGGTGTTCAGATATTACAGTTCTTCACAGCAGGATAAAACACTCGGAAAGCTAGATCAATCCCGGGGCGCACTTAAAGCAGCTACCCAGAGGCGCAAATCTACTAAGAATTTCGGGAGCTATCCAGCCTGCCTCGAAAAGGCAGCAGCACCGCTGAAGGTCTTTCTGAGCTTACTACCCCCTTTCGATTCATCACCCAGCCTGGGACCATATTTTTCAGACTACTTTTCCTGCTGTTTTTTCTGAGGTCATTGCTGATAAAAACTAAACAGTGCTTTCTTTGGACTCAATAGTTGATGTGTATCAATTCAGGGTTTCTCATTATATTTTCAGGAATCTTTTCTTCAGTTGTCAGTTCTGGGAAGCAGTAACTGCAAATTATTCCTTTGGTGCCAAATAACTCTGATTTGTTAGGGCTGTCAGATTCCTTAAATAGCTGTTGTGGTGGTGATAATTTTAAGTTTTGGAAAGTAAGGTCAGAGGCAGAATAGGCTGTGAAAAATAACACACAGCTCTTTAAGTCGTGACTTTGTTAACAAATGCTCTCTTTTGGGCAGCCCCACATAGCTCTGTACCCTGAAATGCATTTGTGGACAGCCTGGGAAAAGCGACAGGCAAACAAAAGATTGCACTGGACGAGCCAAACTGACTTGTGTTAATGAAGATGGGACATAGTCCGTATGCCTGTAATGTGCTGGACAAGTATGAAAGGAAATTTTCTGTATTTTTGTGACTCTTATGCAATTCTTTGCCTCATTAACTTCCTTTAGCAGTGAGTTTCACTGTCGAAGTCATATTTGCATGTTAATGAGCTGCAGTCGCAGAGATGCATTAGCTGTGTGAATGTGCATATGCATATTTTATAATGTAATTTAACCCATGAAGATCCGCTCGTGTTTTGACAGAAAACAAAGAAGGAACCTGGTAGCTTTTGGGGAGTGTTGCTGGCTTGCCGTGTCATGCGGGTGATTGGAGTCTGGTTTGCTCTCCTGTCCCCAATCTCAGTCATGTTTTTTTTTTTCTTGAAGGCTTTGGTTTCTGGCTTTCTGCTTGTTCTTGCTGTTTAAAAAGAAAGATCTGTGCTCACAACAAACACACCAGCCAGCAAGACTGGCCCTCCTTTTTTCTTAGCAAGCACCACATAAACACAAGAGCTTCAATAAATGAATTCCTCTTGTAGTTCTGTAATAATGTTTTGTCGAAGGGCAAGTGCTGTTGCAGCTGTATCTGTTCAACGCTCCTGGAGGGGTGCCTGAAGTAGCTCCAGAAAGCACAAGCCAAAATACAGAATCTAGTATTTGTTTTACACTGATGTGAATGAATAAGGAAACGTGTTCTTTCTGCTACCTTGTGTTCTTCGTGAAACCCCCCCGATGTGTAAGCCTTTGTTTTATAACAGATTGAATGAGCTGCACAAAGAGTGCCGGCAATTTTTTAGTGGAATGTAGGAGGTGATCCTGGAACTTAGAAATACCTGTGTTGTGTCGTGTGTCGTCATGTCCCCCCCGCCCCGAATAGCTTGTATAGGTCACCTCACAATTTCTGTACACATTTACACTGTTTCGTGAAAACCTAGAGTTGCACAATTGTCCAGGTATCCAGAATTAAGACATTAGCCGCATTGCCTCTCACATCTGAAAAAGATGAATTAATATGGAGAAGACCAGAGGTGCAGGGTTTACTCATCGCTTCAGCCATCAGAACAGGCATTAAAGTGGTATTTATTAATGGGCTGCTTGCTGGCTGTCCGTACAGGGAAGCCTGTTACTGGTGTCACGATATCCCAGCAACACCCATGCTTAATTCTGTAAGGGATGGCATCATATTTTTCAATATCAAATTCTATCATATTTTTGATTAAGGTGGAACAAAAGCATTGTTTCACGTTTTATCTGCTGAAAAGTGCCGCATTCTAACCTATAAATACGCACACAAGAGCAGAGGTCAGAAAAAAAGAGAAGTATTTCTGTACAGTTTATTTTCATTGTGGTTTGTTTTGTGTTTGGGTTTTTTCCCCAAACTTTTTTTTTTTTAACTGGAAAATACTCTTATAAATGCCTGTCCAGGCATTCTTTCCCTTTCTGCCACGTGCTGATACAGCATAACCAATACCTCAGCAGTGGTTCAGACCACTTAGAGCACAGGTGTGCAATTTCTGGGGAAAAAAAAAGATATATATTCAAGTGTTTTCCATTGTTAGACAAAAATCACTGAAATTTATATCAATACATTCCAATGAAATCAGGCATCCAGCTCTGTTAAAAAATAAAAACTCAAAATTCATACAAAGATGAATATTCACAGGCCTGTTTGAATTCATGCTTCTATCCAGGCAGATGTAGGTTACATACAAAAGAAATTCTGCTGATTTAATGTCTCAGTGTAAATAATTAAACCAAGAACTACTGTTGTACTTATTAAATGATGGTCTTTTAGAAACAATGCAGCAATTCAATTTGTTCAGCATTTTTTCTGTTGTAGTTCCCATGACTGGTGCTTTGATGTTAGTGGGTAGCTGGAAAATTATTAATCTGTTGCAGTTCCATAATTAATTAATTTATATTTTGGTCAGTTCTGTAGCACTTTGCATTTCTGTACCCGACTGCCTAATTAATGTTTGCATAGCACTTGGAACAGATAAAGCACCGGCTGACTCCCATTAATATGATCACTTCTCGAACACGACCCAGCCCGTGGCTTCACAGCTCTCGGTAGGCTGTCACTGAAGCTCGCTGGAGAAGGCTTTGCTGACGAGATCTGGCTTGCCCTTAATACTTTTGGGTTTTTTTCTGAATTATTCGAGGGGCAGGTTGTTCACTTTAAGCTCCTGTATTTTCAAATGCTTCAGAGCTGGGACCGGGCCTCCCGCCTCCTCGCCCCGCGTGCGCCATCTCGCGGGCAGGCAGCCATTAGCCGTGGGCGAAGTGGTCACGTACCCGCTTCTCCTTTAAAGGGTGCCCGGGCCAATCAGGACGACATACGTGGCAGGACAGGGACGCCTACGAGCACGCGCCGCCTATAAAAACGCGCAGCGGCGGGCACTGCGTGGGCGGGTGTGACTTGGGGTGGTGGGAGGTTCTGCTGTCAGTGCCTCCGCCAGCGTCTGGCTGCGTTTTGTACCTGTCCTTGGAGCTCGAGTTGTGATGACTGTGTTAAGGTTACTCCATCTACAGAGGGGTTTGGATGTTAGTTAAGACGGCCTGGTCTGCAGAGGGTCTTGGGGACGAGTTATGTGACATGGCCCGCTCCGCAGAGGGCCCAGGTTAAAGCAGAGCTTTGATTGTAAGAACAACTTTGTCTTGATGGTTCATTGGAGGATCCCTAAAGAACCTGCCAGTCCCCATAGTGGTGGGTGATGAGGTCGCAGGAGAGTGGTGACATAACAATGACGACACGGTACGCTAGTTCTGAGTATAGTTTTTCCACTGAACACGGAAAACTTAATGTCATACAACCTTACCATCTGAGCAAACACACTGCTGGAGATCATGGCCATGAGTGCACAGAAAAGTTTTTGAAAGCTGCCTAGAAATGTGCTTTAAATTGTCAGTAAAAGGCAGTGCTGAATGGTAACTTCAGCAGAGGGCTTTGGACGGGCATTTTCTGCAATAAAATGCATTCTCTGCAATAAAAGGCTGTTCTTGGTCACAGCTGGGGCAGGCTGCTGCCAGCAGCAGAGGACAGTAAATGGTGGGGTGGAGACGGGTCGCTTGGGCAAAGATACGGGTCACTTCTGCAGGGGGACAGCCCTTGCTGTCTCCAATTCTGTTAATTTTTTGACAGTCATGAAATTAGATTTTATCCATTTCCTGGCAGTGTCTGCACTCCACTGTGACATTAAACTCCCAAAGACTGTTAACCATTGGTTTGACTCTAGTGTCAGCTCCATCTGTGTCCCAAGCAACGTTTCCACCTGTTAGAACGTGGTTAAATGGATCCATGTTAAATGTGCTTTTGCCATGTCAAGGGACAAGTTTGCTACAGCTGATAGTTGTTGCATTGTCAATAGGACATGCTGCTGTAAAAGCATAAAGGCTTTCGCGGTAGGAACAGCTGTAAGTGGTGAAGACAAGACAGCGAGCGTTACAGTGTGCTGTGGATAATGGTTGGCAGCGTGGCATCCCGAGACATGCCGTGGAAGCGGTGCAGGAGCTGGCAGAGGTCCGTTCCCTTCCTCAGCACTGGCGCTGGAGTCCTCCCAGGGAAGGTCCTTTCCTTGTGCTTTTTGTTGCTGATCAGAGCTCGAGTGTCTTAAACTCGAGCCAGAAACCATTCCTCTAAAGTCAGGGAAAAGTTCTGCAGACTTTGTACCATTAAAATTCTAATTTCAATTTGGGACAAAAAGTCAAAGTGGGATCATCGGCACCACCAAGGGCATCTAGCCACGTGTTCTCCTCCAAGCTTGTCAAAGTTTGTTCCTGCAATAAAAACCCTGCTGGAAACTTCATTTGGCTGTTTCTTTTCCTTCTGTAGTGCTAGTCTGCTGCCTTTCCTGGGCAAGCCTAGACTGTCTCTAAGGATGGACAGAAGCTTCCTTAATACATATAAATGTATAAACAATTAAAGGTAGTGGCGGTGATGATGGGTGATAATATGGTGCTGTGTATTACAGTACAGAGGTTTGAAGTCAGAGGACATGTAATTCTAGCAAGAAGCAACTGAAGCTGGAGATGAAAAGTGAATAGTTTGGGTAATGAGGAACGAGAGGGGCGGAAACTTCAGAGGGGAAGAATTGTTCGAGCCAAGAGGGCTCTGGGATAAGAACAACTAAATCTGAAGTGGGCAACGGTTCATTTAAACTGAACCTGGAAGACTTTAGCTGCCAAAGTGGGATTCTACAGTATCACTCAGCTGTACATAGCTGCAAAGGGGAGCTAAGAAAATGTATGTGTCTGCGTGTAATTTATGCTTATTTAGGGATTATATGGCAAGTTTTTCTGTGATTGCAGAGGATTTGACTCGGCCTCACAAGAGGTCTGTACCCATTTTACATTCCTGATCTGTCAGCAGTGAAGCCCTCACTAGATGAGACCTTACTCTGATTTAGGCCATAATTTCCCAAATTATAAAGTTAGAGACCATATCAATGCAATTTTTCTCATTTCTCTTTTACATGCAGATGATTAGGTATATTATGTTTTTCTCTGTTTAACTCGCAAGTCCATCTGGGCAAGTTTAATTACATCTTTCTCAAAAGTTACTGAGGTAAGATGATGCACTTTAAATAAAACAGAGACCATACAGACATTTTTATAAGCAGATGTTCCAACTATCTGGCTGTGTATTGATCCCCTGTGCGTTTTACGTGATGCCTCTTTTCAATTTAGCTTCTTTGCATTTGAATTAGTATGTAGGTATTGAAATTAAATCTCATTTAGGGAGTTACAAAAATACCTACTTTTCCAAGCATCTATCAAATTAGGGAGAATATGGACCCAAAATACTTCTTTATTGCCAATAAAAATGAAGTTTTATGGCAAAATATGAGGTGATTAGTCTGTTGCTTTTTAGGTAAAATACTGTATGATTCTTAGAAAATCTAAATATTGTTGGAAAGGGACCTCATTTTCTAAAGCTTGCGTGGTAACGGAGGAGAATAAGAAGGTAAGAGATGTGGGGCAATGCAAAACCTGATGGCTCAGGCACCGGGGCTTGTTGCTGGCTCCGTCTCTGGGATTCCATTTAGACAAGTGTATCTTTGTGTGACCGGAGAACTGCAGTACTGGGCTACAGGGTATATCTAGAAATAAAGACACACGTATTCATTGCATGCAAGACATTATTCTCCCACTTTTTGAGATTCTGGTTGTGAGCTTGTGTTTACTGCTGTGTATCTTGAATTGCTGGGGGAAGTCTGGCATAACTAGACAGAAACCTGCCTCTGTGTAAACATTTCATCCCCTGATACTGCCTTGCATGGGTACAAAATTTCTTTCCCTTTTCTCCACATTTTTATGGGCATTTTCATCATTTAGAATAGTAACAGGAGCCACTGGGGGAACCATTAGCTTCCAGTCAGACTTGTGGGTTTAAATCCCTTGGTTTTGCCTTCTGCCCTTACCTCGTGCAGCAGAGCATTAACTGACGGAAAATGATGTTGGCAGGGATCATTATTATTTGGATAAAGGTCTTTCAGCTAAGCAGCAATCAAGGGTGATCATCCAAACGGAATAAAAGGGGAAAGGGTCAATTCAGCTTTGATAATTATAGTACTATAAATGTGGGCAATAACAGAATTACCCTTTACTGACAGCTAAATGTGTAAATAGGCTGGCAGAGCACTGCTGGCTAATGTTATCCATAGCAGAAAGTGAGGCTCTTCACTATGTCTGCATGATTTTGTAGGGTCTCTTGTAGAAATGCATGTTGCCTTCTGCAGCTAGGCACTGGTTGTCGCAAGTGCTCCCGGTCTTACAGGATTTGGGCCATTAAATGGAACAGATGCTTATGTATTCTTGCAAGTTTGTGCTCAAAATCAGTCTATGGCAAGTAAGTGGGCTGCTAGCAATAAATACTGCTTTTAATTAATAGAGCACAGGATGCTATAGTGCAGCTTATTCATCTGATCATTGTTTAATGCTGGTTTATTGAAGCATTTGTCAAATGCTGTGACAGTCTGTGCTCTGAAATTAAGGATATACTCATGACACTGCGCTGACTCATTATTGCAAGTTTTAGAAAAGTTTTTCTGTATATTATGATGAAAAAGCAGAACTTGCACATTATCACCTCAGTGGTTCAATTTGGTTTTCCTTGTGTATTTGAATTTTTTATTTTGCAATAAAATATACATATTTAGCTTCATAAATCAAACTAAGACACAATTGTTAAATAGTCTATATCGTATTAATTAGGCTGTGAAGCAAGGCAAGCATTACAACCATTTACAGAGTACTGAAGAAGTTGCTAATCAATGAGACAGGCAACTAATTAACCAGCCAGAACTCAGCATCTTCAGCTGAAGTTGGTGACTTTCAACTTAATTAAACTTTCCAGGTGTCAGTGAAAGTATGAAAAATATATCTATCTTAATATATTGTTGTCTTAATTCCACTTTTCTGAGTTTAAACGTATGCAGGTTGCATCTGTTTTAAGGGAAATTGTCATTTATAAAGCATCCCGTGTCCATATTGCATAGCTGACAAGAAAAAAAGTAGTACGCCTGGGAAAGCTTTGTTTGAGCTCTGTGCAGTGCATGTTGACTACAGCACGAATTTAGATGGCTTCCTCTTTCTGTCTGAAATACCTGCCATACCATCTTTTAATCTGCACCTTCTAAGCCTTCACAGCTGCGAAATAGATCCCTGACAAAGTTCAGAATATTAACGTTGTTTTTACTTGTGAAAAGCAGATAATATAATGGATGTTCAGTGAGACTTGGAAGAATAAATTATTCCTGCCCCTACAAGCTTGCTGTCTGTGTGACTGGACAACATGAAACGCTTGCGGAGAGCCGGATCAGGCTTTACTCCTGCAGCACTCACTCTCCTTCCATTTTTCATACGGTCCACGTGAAATGGCATTTTCTCTAGGTTCATGCTGTGTGGGCTTTACTAGAAAACATCTGAAGAGAGACTTGAAAGAAGGCAGGTTGATGGTTGGGCTTTCTGGGATATGAAAGCACGGAGTAATGCAGAAGACACAGCAAGATAAAAAGGGACTGGAGGCAGCCGGATGCACGGATGGAATGAAGATGAGAAATATGCACTTCCTCAGCTACGGAAAAATTGCTTCCAAAATCTTGATGTCAAGTAATCCACGTCAGATTGTCTTTTATAATATTCCTTGAAAGGGGAATGAAACAAATAATTGCACTGTTGTGTTTCTGAGCTTTACCGCTGAAACCCTGGTTGTGGTGATTTGGTAATAACTTGAAGTATCATGTTCTTTCGCCTCGCACATTTGTCATGATTTTCTGATCACTTTGAATGTGGAATGCAGACCCGATGCCCCAGTATGCCAGTGCTCTCTAACCTGCTTTTTGGTGATGGACAAGTACACTGTGACCATACCCAGGCAAAGTAAATACAGGTAACTCTGAAACCGCAAACATTATTGAAAGGGATGATACTGCCAATTAAAGTAAAAAAGGTAGGAAGAAAGGCTTAAGGAGAGACAAACTTAATTCTTGCGGTTTTCTTCCTGAGGGAAGAAGTATCTTTTGAAGAGGTGGAGGTATGAGACCAGAGCACAGGCTGAGGAGTGGTACATCTGCCAGTATAAAATCATGGCTAACACAACAGCTCTGAAAGAATAATTGATAGAGGCCCCCAAAAATCTCATCTGGACATCAAAACAGGGAGAGCTGGGGATGGGAGGGGGTTGATAGGGTCTTGAAGGACAGCCTGAAGGGTCCAGCTGTTACCAGGGCACCGGGATGAGAGTGAGCTGGAAGGTGCTTTTGCCGTTGTGTGTGTATGATTGCATGCATTGGCTCTCTCCAGTCCCTCCGGGTTAGGAACACTGAAGTACTTAGGGAGAGAAAACAAGTCTAAAAGGCAGCGCAGCACATAATCAAACAGTTATTGAAATATGTATTCCTCGACTGGAATAAAAACGCTCTGCGTAGCAATAAAAAAGTGATGCCTCTTCTGAGTCAGGAAGCCCAGCTGTAACTCTCAAGTCAAGTGGCCAAGACCACTTATCGGTAACCGCTGCGTTTCTCATTTCATACATTGGAAAAACTGTGCAGATTCTCATTTTTTTCCTATGTGATAGTGAATAGTAGTGCTGGGTGGAGTGAGCTCCTCGGGATGCACCAGTGTCCCCACTGCCCTGCCAGGGAAGGAGGACAGGCACTGGGTCCTTGCTAGGCTGTGTTCACTGACGCTAGCTACTCGTTTCAAAATGTGATAGCTGGTTTCTGGCATACGTAACGTACACCTGCAAGGCATTTCCTTTTCTTACTTTCAAGATCTAAATAGCATGGTACATATTATAAAGCCTCTTGTCTTTAAGAGTGTCCTCTTTTTTTCTTGGTGAAAAGCAGAGGTTCTGTCTGTATTTTCTTAGTTGTTGTAATATCCTCTTGATACCTTCCAGTTAGTTGTTTGAAGTGTTAATCTGCATAGAATTTTCCAAAATGTATTAATACTGACTTTGTTTCATCAAGTTTAACAGTCACATTTCTTGATCTCTTCTGCATTTCTGCACGAACTTGCATGTTTTCTTTTTGCTGGGTTTTGTTGGTACGTTCACGTACTTGGGAGAGAGAGATGGCAGTTATTCCCTAATGAAAGGCAAAGGAGCGATACGCCATCAGTTAGCGGGAGGAGAGAGAACCTAGAGCTTTCCCATGTAAATTATGTGAATCCTGGATGTAAGCCAGGCATTCATTTTGTTAAAATGGGGTTTGATAATTGAAACTAATTTAACATTGACCCCATTAAGTTGCATTTTATTGCTCATTTAATATGCCTGTCTCACAGGCTCCCAGAACCAGGAAGCGTTTTTGTAACATGAGTTCATAATTTGCCAAAGCTCCAGCCGTACAGGTGAACGTTGAGTTTGCTCGGTAGGATCAGCACCCATGTGCGCAGCAGATGGTTCAGCTACGTTTGGTCAACGCGGTATCTTTATGCAGAGTTGTGCATCAGCAAGCACTTGGGATCAGCACTGATGCGAGTGGGTTAAGCTGAGCGGCTTGAGTTTGTGCAGGTTTGCTGTGGAAAGCAAACGCTTCATCTGGAAAGCAGCCTCGCGGACGGCCCGGCGTCGCTCCGGCGGCCCAGCAGAGCCCTCCCCATCGCTCCCTGCAGGGTCCTGCATCTCCGGCACCACTGGAGAAAGAAAATGTTTGTTAGACCTGACAAATAACCCCGGTCCTCCAGCAGTGCAAGTAATTTTATTGACTTCTGTCAAAGAATGCCAGTTTAAATCAGCTGAGGAGCAGGCTCATTGTGTTTTAATGACACAGGATTTCCATGTTCTGCCATCCTGCTTCTGATTTCCTCTGTCTTACTGTTCTTTCACATGGTTTCTGTTATTTCACCACTAGATGAATCTTTTCTACGGTTTATGAATCGCTAAATAATCTCGTAAGTAGTTACCACCTTTTTGGTACTAATTGCAGTGCAGCGCTAGGTGATGGTTACTCAAACAGTTGTATTTATCAAAACAACAGTGAGCACAAAAAGGTCAAAGGGGAAGAAAACAGATGCGTGCAAACAACCGTGATGGATGGAGGTTTGCAGACGTGTTGTCTTCTGCAACTGCGGCTGCGGGAGCGGCGTATGAGTGATGAACGACTGGAGCCTTCCGCTTGTGAAATGGCAGCAAGGGAGAAGCAGCAAGAGTGCGCCCGGGTTACGGCCCGGGGCCGGGGCCGGGGAGCGAGCGGCGCCGAGCTGTGCGTCAGCGCTGACGAGGCATGAAACCCGACCAAAGTTACTGGAAAGGACAGCGGAGTTAAAAGGTACAGCTAATGCCGCTACACATGTGTAGTACAAACTAGGTAAGAATGTGTGGAACTATTAAAAATGATATTCATGTCTGAAAAGCGCTGGAAGAGGCGTTCTGCACTCGGTTTTAGCTGCTACTTCGTAATCCAGACCATGCTTAAAGCACAAATCTTTTAAATGTGTACGCAAGCAAATGAATATAAAGGACAGGAAATGTATGTGCGGCAAAGCATACAATTCACTCATCATGAAATAGCAACATTTGACAGATATTACGTTAATTAAAACACTGCAGGGTGCAGGAAAGAGGGCACTTGGGTGTTACACTGATGAAGGCTTTAGAGGTCATTTGTACAATCAAAATGCTTTGTCGTCCAGAGTTGACACAGGGAATTGTACCGGGTAGTCTCGATGCTGAATTGCTGGGTCACAATGTATTTATTCTCACCCAAAAATAGTGAATTTCGTACTGGAGTAGAAATGACATTGAAGATCAATGAGATCCTGCTTTAAAAACAAACAAAATACACTTTCTCCCTCTATGAATAATCCTTGGGAATCAGATCAAACCCAGAAAGAGGGAAAGCAGGTCAACCTTGTCTTCAGCGCACCGTTGTTGCATTTAGTGTTTAGACCATCCTGAGCAGATTCAGAAATCGGTGCAGCCCAGAGGCAGGGCTGCAAGAATTTAGGACCAACTTCATGTTGGTGCAAACATCTGTAGCGTGTGCCAGTGGACTACAGCATGTCTGTGGGATGAAGTCCTGATGTTGCAGCACTGCTTGGACAGTTTGAAAAGGTCAGGAACTGCCTAACCAAGCCGAATAAAAGCACAGGAGACAGGAATATGACCTGGGATTTGGGGAAAAGAAATCTTTAACTTAGCCTTCAACTACTGGTAGTTGTTCCTGGAACAAGGAAATTCTAATGGCATCATTGCAGGCAGTAATAGTCCGGGTGCTCTGTTTCTCTTTTTTTTTTTCTTTTATTTCTTTCTTTCTGAGTAGTGTTGAACCAAACTTTTAAAATTTTATTTGAAGTCATGATTTTGGTTTGTTCCAACACCTATCGGTGTTTCTGTGCAGGTGTGGTTGTACTGTTTCTTAAACATGCTTGCTGTGTATAAAATGTGCTTATAGCACTGGCTTTTCTCACCAGTACAAGCTAAATGCGCCTGTCAATGTTTTGCAGGATTGATTTGTGAAAGGTTGCTAGCCTGGTAGGTCTTACACGTTGGAGTCAGCAGTAGCGTTCACAGTTCTTGCAAGGTGTAGTGTTTAAAATGACGGCAGGGACTCTTAATACTTTTTAAATTTAACTTCCCTTGAATGCAACAGCCAATTACTGCTAATACTTAACCACGTAGACATCCTCTGGTATTTTACTGCTTTCTGCTAAAATTATGATGCATGATGCATGAAAATATAGCAGTTAAGGTTACAGCAGTTAGCAAGGATTTTATGTAATTTGAGAGATGTCATGACATAGCTTTAAAAAAAAAAATAGCATTTTTAATGTGTGACACCTGATGAAAAGTGCCAGTCCAAATCAGTGAAATTACAAGAGGCAAGATCTTCCTGTGGCTAATAATTAGCAGGACAGAGATTCTGGCAAAAATAGTTTCCTGTAGGAAAGCTGAGTCCAAAAAGCTGAAGTTTTCCGTTGATGTTTATTGTGGGTTTGTCTGGTTTAATTCGCTTTGCATTCTTCAAAAGTTTTTTTGTGTGAAGGAAATTGAGTCGTGGCATCTGGAAGCGCCGCAGAGAGCAGAGGGGCTCTGGGCATCGGGGTGCGATGGCCGGGCGGCTGCTCCGTATTTTGGGCTCGGGTCCCTCCTGCCTGTGTGGCCGACCGGTGCGGCATGACGTGGGGGACGGGGGTGGTTTGACACCCTTTGCTGTGGTTGCAGCGCTGTGTGCATGTGGTGGTGTTACCGGCGGCGCAGGTTGTGCCGCTCCCGCTTCCCGGCGTGTCGCGTGGGTGCCCGGACAGCAGGAGGACCTTGAGGAGCTCCGGTGCCTGCAGCGAGGCTCTGAGTGGAGGCACGAGGCAGATGTACAGCTAGAAAAAACCCTTCCAAGGCGCTGAGCTGCTGCTGCGCACCCCTGAGAGCTCCTTGGCTGCCCCGGCAGAGCCGGTGGGGGCCGTGGAAAAGTGGGAAAATTAAGAGAAAACAACAAAGCGTTTTCCACCGCTTTGCTTCGTCGTACTCGAGGACACAGGGGAAGCCCTGCTGACATACTCTGCAGGAGTTATGTCTTGTCCCCTGCAATCGTTTATTGTGAACAGGAGAATGTAGTAGTTTAAAAACTATTTAAGTTGTTTCTGAAGACTTCAGAAGAGCTCATGTAAATTCATTAGTTACTATGCAGCTGCCCACATAGCATTTAAAGTAATAAAATATGTATTAGTTTCACTATACAAATGTATTAGCATCCAGTCTGTACTTAAATGAAAAATGTATTAGCTAAACCATATGAATATATTCCCAGCGTCTCTGTAGCTGTATAAAGCGTAACTTGAGCTATCCTTCATTATTAATACAATCTAAAAGATACAAGAAATGCTGCAAACAAACTCCATATAGAGACTTCAAGTGACAAATACCCCTCTGTTCACCAAATTTCTGCATTTATTTCCAGTGCTCATCTGTAGCAGTGCAAGGGCAACCCTCTGAAAGCGAAGCGCGTTGTAACTAAGCACCAGGAGAGTGTTCTCGTGGGTAGGAGCACAGTTTGGTTTGCTGGGGTTGTATTTTCCTTACGGGAAGAAGAGTTTATTTCTGCTTATTGTGCAACTGTCTTATGGTCATGAAAATGTTTACGTACAAATGTGTGCTTGTTTGGACTTAAACCAGCGAGTCGTTAATTCTTGATTCATTGCACTTCCCAAAAAAGCAGACAGATGAAGCGCAAAACCCAGTGAGAAGGTAGTAGCAGGGGCGGATGACCACGTTGCCGGAGGGAGTGTGCCGACGGGTGTGAGGTGTCAGGCTGCACAGCAGATCGTGCTAATTTGTAAATCTCAACGTTGCCATTAAAAATGAGATTGGATTTCCCCTGCAGCAGAGAAACGGTAGGAAGAGACAGGGCCTTGCAAATGTCTTGAAAAGACAATTTTTTAAAAAGTAATTTTTTTTGTTTAGGTACTATAAAAACCTTTAAAATGCAGAGGGATGAAAGAAAAACTAGAGGGTTTTTGACGGTGTTTTCTTTCAGTAATGTGAGCAATAAGAAAGTACGTGTCAGTAAACCATTTGGTATTGCACTGGAAAACAAGAAGAATAGGTGTGAAGATAAGCAGAACCACAACCTGCCTGACAATACGATGCAGAATTAGGTGTTTATGGTTCAGCCCAACCAGCCCCCCCCACCCCTACGCTCCTGCTCTGTACACGCACGCGTGCTCTTGCAAGTTGGCTGCTTGCTCCTCGGCTGCGGCTCTCTCGGGGGCCAGATGCTGCTCTGTGGGGCATCACAAACAGGAATTTTGCTCAAGGTGATGACCAAGGGTGTCTAGTCACTAATCTCATTTGAATAGTCAGTCTCAGAAGCAGCAGCCTTCTTTAGCAATAGCAGTAGTGAACCAGGCAGCAGCCCCCATACCCGCTCCCCCCCAGGTCACAGCTTAATTTTATTATTAGGTCACAGCTAGTTTTATTATTTTAAATTAGCGTATTTGTGAGTTTACATTCATCTCCAAGGAGTTTTTCTCATGAGAACTCCTGCTTCCTTGGCCATTTATGGCCATAAGTTAATTTTTTTTAATGTGTCTCAGTATTTTGTAGTATACGTCCAGATCAAGTTTCATATAGGTCAAGTTTAGGTTCCTGTAATAATAACACTTGCTTTTGATAAGGTGATATTAATACTTGCTTGCTGTACCAGTGTCAACATTATATTCCCTTTCTTATTCTGTGGAGCACATTTTTAATGTTGTTTACTCTGGATTGTTTTAGATGCCCAATTTCTGAATCAAGGAACCAGAGGTGACAAAATACAATGTACAGTCAATGAAAACGAGTGATTAGGATCCTTTATCAGAGATGGCACACTGGGCACTAATTATGGTGTCAGCTATTCTGTATCTTAATCAATTCCAGTGATCTCATTTATAATTTTTACTCTTACTGACAAGTAGTTATGCAAAGAAGTAAATTAACTATCTATGTAATTTGCTGCTTGGACACAAAAGGCTCAAAATTAACAGGCTTTTTTTTCCCCTGGAGAAATCTTCCTCACAGCACTGTGGTATTCTGGTAATTATTCCTTTGTCCCTTTTTGTTTTCTAAAGGTGACAGAGAAACCTGAAAGGGATCAGTATGTGCACGCTGCAGCCGGGAGCTGCTGAATGACCGCTGCTGGCGCGGTCTGCTTTGCCTCTGATGCCACCCCAGCCCGCAGAGTCAGTGTGGGCAGTTTGCTGCGGTCAGGCACGACTGCAAGTCTCCACCAGCACAGAAAAGTCAGGGTTTGTGACCAAAATCATCTAATGTTTCCAAGATCAGCCTGTTTTGTTTGCATCTGTCGCTGAGGGCGAGAAGAGAAGTTGAGGCAGTGGTTTGGTGTTTAAAAACTAACAATGGAATGTGGTAAATCAGAGGGCGAAGCAGGGTGCCCGTTAAAAAGGTACTCTTGACGAGGTCTTCGAAATACCTTGTTTTACTAATGCTGGCAGTGGGTACCTTTAAGGTACAGCCTTTCCACTTTGTGCTGCAGGTGGTTTTTAAAACAATTAATTTACAAAGAACATTTTTTTTCTTTTTCATGCTGTTAAAGCAAATTGGTATGTAATTAGATTTATATACTGAATAATCTTATTTGCATATCCAATTAATTCTTCCTGTTTTAATTTGTTAGGGTTGGATGCACATTAGTAGTAAAAAATAACACTTGAATTATCAAGGATTCAAATTTTCTTTTACTATAATTTGTTCAAGACGTTGCATTAAAACTTGGTCCTGAGCATCCTCCTTTAAAGGCTATCAAATAACATGGAAAAAAACAATCAAAAGAAAACTAACCTGTGTTATAAAAATAATAAGGGTCTATTTAAGCTGACCAAAGCAAATGCAGTGTGAATTTAGGCTTTTTATAAGCATCTTCCTTAGGGTCTGTGGGTATCCAAAGGCTGTGTAGAATTTTCATTGCAGAGTATTAGTGGACTTTGTGAGCATTAGGAGGATTGACTGTTCCCCACTGACTTAAATTGTCAAAGATGCGGAGTCCTCCCCTGAAGTAGGAGCACGTTTTCCGGACATCTGTTTATCATTTTGACTGTCTTGACTCCTCACATCTGTACTACTTGCAGAAGACAAGCAAAAAAACCCGGAGAGGGACCTGATTTACAAAGTGTTAAGATGGCCTAAATTCCACACACTTCAACACAACAGGGAGGTATTTAGCCTGGTGAAAAGAATTCTGCTTTCTTAGGTGCCGAAGCATACCATTTTAGCAGCTTCCCATAGACCTCTACAAGTCTACTAGCTAACAGAGAGTTGGGGTTTTTTTGCATGCGTAGTCCAAGAAAAGTTCCAGTTTTGCTCTGGAAAGTAGCTTGGCACAATCCCTGCTTATAAAATCTACGTGAAGAGCCTTGGTCATTCCTGTAAGGCAGGTGGCTGAAGGGCTTTCCATCGGTGGCTCTGCTACTCCTTCGTGTTTTCAGACTTCAGGTTCCAATTTCAGGGCTGCTGAAGCTGAATGGAGAGCTCTTGGGCTGTGAGAGTGCTTAGGAGATAATAGCAGGGCTGAAAAGTCAGCAAGCCAAATACTTATTTAAATGTGCTGAAGCCAGGTTGTTCCCGGCACGCGGCAGACGTACAGGTTGTAGTCCTGCTTCCCAGTTACCCTTACAGCTTATTTTGAGTTTGGGAGCAGAGATCTGTTAGCCATGGAGGGAAAAAACAAAGGTATAGGCGAGTCATTATAAAAGGATAGAACAGATATATTGTAACCTGAAATTGAAGTGATATTTCAGTATAGTGGAAGCGCAGGCGTGTAAAGGAGCCCGGGACCTCGCTGGCAGGTGAGAACCTGTTAACTCGGAGCAGGAACGTCAGTCAGAACCATGTCATTAAGGTCTGCTGGATAAAAAGGAAGGTGAACTGTTGTCTGCCACGGTGAGAAAGGCACCATTAAATGTTTAATGGTGCCTTCATTTAATGTCACTTGAAGCGTGCAGTAAATGTGGCAATGTAACACATGCGTAAGCTTCACAGTACGATTTGACCTCAAATCTTTTAATTCAGAGGCGATTTCAGTGCAGAGATTGGTCATGGCGCGGTATCCTCACCAAATGCTGAGGATGCAGTGATTACCCATGAACTCAAGACCAGCAAAGGCACAGTCACGCTGCTGCTGTTAAAGTACGACAGTGAAAATGAGCTTTAGTAGGCTAAAGTTGTCATACTGCAGGTGGGTGCACGTACTTTGTCTTCCATATAGGATGAGAAAACTTGGCCTGAACTTTATGTATATACAAAAGTGTGCTTTTTTTTTTGTTTTGTTTTGTTTTTTTGGGGGTTTTTTTTTGGTTTTTTTTTTTAATTTCATAAGCGTCCCTTAGGTTTTTAAGAGGTTTTTGGACATGTTCCTGTAGTGACTGGAAAGAATCTTCTATCCCTTGGGAGGATGTCTGTCCAGTGCATCAAGTGATGTACAAGAAGCTACCTATTTTTAACCTTTTCTAGTGGCAAGCTTGCTGCTCACCTCTGAGTGCCCTTCACCCTTGTCACAATGAGAATGATGGCAAAGGTATGTGCTATTCTCATAAAATTAAGGGTCTTGATTTCAGTTTAATACCCAACCACTTTGCACATTTGCCTAAGTGTATCTCTCTGCTTGTATTTGATTCCAACATTCTGAGCAGCTTGTTCTGCAAAATGTTTGAACTGTTTGCAGGAAATCACTACCATTGAATATACAACGTTACCAAAAAACCACAGTTTTATTCTTTTTGTGTAAGAAACAGGGCTTGGAGTTGTGGACTTTTATTTCCACTGTTGGATGGTTAATGAAAGGAACACTGGATTACGAGGAAAAAAAGTCATTACAAGTGGTTGACATGCAAAGCCTAAAAATCCATATGGCTTCCGTCTTTCTGTTTGGTGTCGGTAGACAACTGGGCTGCATGTCCAGCGTCCGTTGAAATTGGAGAAGAACCGCCCCATGATTGCAGTGGATGGGCCGTACTGGGACTGAACGGTTAACTCGAGAGGCTTTGGCAGAAATTGTGGCAGTGCAAGAGAGATGAACTAAGAATTGGCGTGCGTAGGTCCAGGAAGCTGCTTCAAAGTGAGCAGGGGAAGTGGAGGAGTAAGGGGTTAAGGACTGAAAATTAAAAAAAAAACAATGCATTTAAATGATTTAATAAAGGAGGGAAATATTACCATAATTATGTTGCAGTGATTTGAGATATGTCCTAAGGTAAATTGCATTGGATCCTAATTAGCAACTATTGGTTATTAGTTAAATCCGGTGTTGCCGAAAAAGCATGAATAGATACGAGTGCTTAGCTATTGCCTGCATCTCCAAACACTGCATTTTGTACTAGTTCTGCCTAAAAGGTGAAGAAACTACTGCAGCTCCAGGGCAGCTAAACAGCTCAGTTGTACTGCAGCCAGGCAGTATGAAATACAAATAAGGTGACAACTGGTGGCAAAACAATGTCAATGTACTGGTTTTATCTCATGAGGAACAACTACACCTTTCTACTTCGTAATAAAAATAGATTGCGTAACGGGGCCTGTGCCCCGGTAGCTTTGGCTATGGCTGTAAGATATGAATAGGTTACACAGATAATATATTCCCTCTCTTGTTCCCTCTAATCTATCCATCTGCCTACTTTGTAAACTGTACTTGACCAAGCTACAAACAGCTTTTAGTTTCTAAGGGCAGGAAAAGACAGTACACATCCCTGCGTGTCGGAAAACTAAGCGAAAATGACCTCTAGCTCTAAGGCGCTTATTGAAAACCTATTTTAAATTGAATACACAAGCCAAGATAATACAGGCTGTTTGATAAGAAACATTAAAGAAATCCATAACACGAGGCTTTTTATTATAGGTTTATTACATCAATCTCTCCAGTGGGTAATGGAACTTGTAAATATGCTCTTATGTAGGAGTCTCCTTGCGGGCTTTTTATTCATGCTGAAGTAAGCACAGCAAACTTATTTGCTGTCAGGGTACATTGAATTTAAGATTAGTATTTATTTTGGTTCTAAAGAGGTTTTGCGTTTGTGAATTGGAAGTTGGCAGAACAGCTGTACGAGAGGAGGTGGGGAGTAAACGAGTTCTCCAAGCGAACCGCTGGCACCCCCGCGGGGTGCGGGGGGTGCGCGCGC
>NW_010565289.1:0-6448 GCF_000687285.1 Phaethon lepturus
GTTGTGGTGAGGTGGGTGTTCATCTCTTCTCACAATCCACGAGTGATAAAATGAGAGGAAATGGCCTCAAGTTGCAACAGGGGAGGTTTAGACTCGATATTACGGAGAGAGTGGTCAAGTATTGGAACAGGCTGCCCAGGGAGGTGGTAGAGTCACCATCACTGGAAGTGTTCAAGAAACATGTGGACGTGGCACTTTAGGACATGGTTTAGTGGGCATGGTGGTGTTGGGTTGATGGTTAGACTTGATGATCTTGAAGTTCTTTTCCAATCTTAATGATCCTGTGTTTCTGTGATTCAGCAGTCTGTCCAAGTTCCAGGCACAAGAACATTGAAAAGACTCTGTAAAATTGATGTAAAGCAAAATGACAGTATTGAATCAATACACTGTAAAGTTTTCTGAATCCATTCCTCTCCTCTCCTCTATTATTTTCATCTTTCAAAGCTTTCAAAAATCTTGCTTCATGTTTATTTCAAAATAGCCAAAATGAGTGGTGTGAAATAATTACCTGCTTTGATTCGTGTTAACTTGCGGGAAAAAGCTTGATTCAGAAAGAGTTTTACACACCTAATACCATTTTTGGTATCTCAGACCAAAAACTGGATTCCCACTAATTAACATGGATCTTAGGACTTAGTCAGTACAGTGCTGAACTTAAGTCCCCAGTACACAATTAGCCATTGCCCTGCAATGAGATTTGGCTGTGCAACCTCTCTCCTCTTAAGTGTTTCTGTGGAAACATCACTTTTTCCACCCTTACAAGGTACAGTTTCCTCAGGACATTACTCCTGTGTTGATTAGAGAGCTACCCTCTTCCTCTGGGTCTGAACAGTGCCAAGCACACATTTGGTGCTCGATAATTAATAACATGAGATTGCATTTGAAATATGGATTGATGACAGCTCTCCGTTGCCAACACAGCAAATTACCTTCCCTTTGCATTGCGTTATAAAAACAAAAGATATCTCAAGATATCTTTCAGTTAGTTAAACCTTTTACTGAAAAAGAAGAGAAAAAAAATGTATGTCTAAGAGTAAAAACCGGTTTCTAATTGCTGGGATTTTTTTTCAGAAGACAGATTATTTGAAACAAGTATTTTTTGCTATTGCAAGCACTTGTCTTTTGGATAGTCTTTCTCAATCAATGTAATGTGGACATTTTAACAGAATCTGTGCAGTACTACCCCCATTCTACCCACAGACTGTTTTTCAAGGATTTGATTAAGTCTTTGACCAAACTATATAGAAATGTGGGTTATGGCACACCTTCTAGGTCTGGCCCACCAGCATCCTCCAGATAGGGGATATACTACCATATGGAATGGACTGCTGGCCAAGGTATCCAAGACCCTCTACATGGAAACCAGGAGAGAGCAGGGTTTCTACAGCACGTCTTTTGGGTAGTCTTTCTCAACCAGTGTAATGTGGACATTTTAACAGAATCTGTGTAGTACTACCCCATTCTACCCACAGACTGTTTTTCAAGGATTTGATTAAGTCTTTGACCAAACTATATAGAAATGTGGGTTATGGCACACCTTCTAGGTCTGGCCCACCAGCATCCTCCAGATAGGGGATATACTACCATATGGAATGGACTGCTGGCCAAGGTATCCAAGACCCTCTACATGGAAACCAGGAGAGAGCAGGGTTTCTACAGCACTGTAGTGGAAGACTGTTGGTCTCATTCAGGGTGATGATTCCCGTATTTCCCGTTTATTTTTCATAGTATCCATTATTTTTGGTCTACAAGAGGAGTTTTGTTGGAAGGTGAAGAAGGCAAGGAAAAGGTCTAACTGTCCTTCACACCTGAGCAGTCACGCTGGTGTTTCCTGCCATGTATCACATGTACATCAAGTTCACTAAAAGCCAAGGCAGTACAGACATGGTTTCTCTCAGCCCAGGAGTAAGTTTTTTTCCCTCTACTGATCCCCTCTGGAGAGTGCAGAGCACTGCTGTGAAAGACAGAGTGATGTGACCAAGTATTTGGCAAATGGACAAGCGCAGCAGTGATTGAATAACTGGGAATTGCTTCCCAAATTTCCTGTCACTGATCAACACTTATAAAATATATTAGTATGTATTATTAAGCATTTTTCTTAAGACAACTCAGCCCTGTGCAGAAAAATTACGCAGCCCACAATGGCATGCCCAAAAATCCCAAAGAAACACTAAAAATCACACAAAATCTTTTAAATCTTTCAACAGAATTTAGTAGCTGCCTTTCTGCACAGAAGCAAAGTCTTTTCTAACCGATGCATAGTCCTGGAATTGACAATGAGAAAATAAATCTATTCTTGCAAATACTGCTCACACTGTAGTGTTTTATGCCTCCTCCATACACCAGCTGAAATACCAAATTAATTTTCACACTAGCATTTTTTATGGCGACTGCAAAGAAAGGTTCAAGGGTTTTTTTCTCCCCTTAGATTAAATCTTTTAAAGCAGTTCTTTGTTTTAACAACCAGGAAGGGGACACTTTTCTAGTGCGAGACACTCTGAGGCAAAATCATGTCCTTTTTCTGCTCTGAAAGCTGAAAACCCTTATTATGCAGAACCTCTGGTGTGCCTCTCCAGAATGGTCACCCAAAGAACTTCCATGTGGTGGTTAGATGCACTTTCCACACTAGGAGCGTTGACTACAGTTTGGTCACTGTTTTCATAGTTACATGGACATTTAGCAGTGAGTGAGTGGCTGTGGAGCAGTTTCAAGGCTTTAAGGCGTTCTGTGACAACATGCTATTTCTGAGGATGTAATTTGCTCTTCAGTGGATGGAAAAACTTGAGAGATTCACAGTAGTCTCTCCGCTGACTGTCACGGTAGTGAAATTTATGCTAATGACTGGGGAATGGGAAATCGGGGCGGGGGGGAGTCTTTACCTCGGTCACATGCATCCTAACCAGGGGTTCTTCAGGATGGAGTCACCAAGGACATTTACCTCTTGTTTCCTTCTGTTGGCTTCTTTTTAGTGTTCAGTTTATTGTGAGTATTTAGAGTCTTGAAATTCCTTCTCTTAATCTTGACTTTCTCTCCGTGTTGTTGGGCACAGAGTATCTCTTCTGGTTACCGCGTTTAAATGCAACTGTTGTTTCCTTCCTGCTCTTCCTAAACTCTACTTTCTTTGATGTCTAACACCCACACTCTAACTGTGAAGATTTTACATTCTTTTCCCTTTGCTCTCTCTCTCTGGTTACCCCAAATTAATTTGCATGATCCAGTTTGACTTCCTTTCTATTTTTCAGTGAATTTATCTACTCTCTAAGCCCCTCCACTTTTTCCTCTGCTCTAGGAATCGACTTCCATTTAAAATGTATGTGTCCTGCACGAGCTTCATGCTTATCTGGGAGCACTGCATATACCGTACTCTGGATTGCCTTAAAACCTTGGTATCCAGTCCACAAAGCTCCTGTTGTTCCTCCTTTCAGTAAGGTTATAATTTGTAAATGAAAGGACTTCTCTGCACTGAGCACACCTCATTTTACTGTCTCCAGTTCACTCTCGGATTCACTAAGCTTCTTGCTCAGTTATTTATGCAATATACACTGCCTCTGAGGATCCTCTACAACTGCACCCAAAATTTAGCCTTACTTTGTGTGTACTCAGGTTATTTCTCTTTTACAGGGTTGTTCTCTTCAAGGTACCTTTTGCTATCCAGATCAGGTTAACAGACAAGCAATAAATAAGTAATTTCTTCTGTAATGGTATCAGCATTAAAATGTACAAGCTTCCCCACAGAAGTGTGTTAAATGCCCACAATGCAGCTCGCAGCATGTGGGAATGGGATTTCACAAACTCCCTGAGAAGACATCTGCAGCCGTCTTGCACAAATTTTATTAAAACATTTAAATAGGTATTTCAACACCTAGCACAAGAATTTATACAATTAGGGCAAAATTCACCACTGGGAAGAGAGCCAGCATAACACCTCTTCAATGCTTGCACCCCAAATCAGTGCTCAGAGTAAGCAACAACCAGGTGTTATCCTGGTATCCTATCCAGGGTTTAATTAGATCCTCAAGTTTTTAAACTGTTTATCCAAGTGAATTTTGCATCCAAGTGCAAGGTATGGTATTTAAAACATTCATAGCACTTCACTGGGCTCTAGGATTGGAGTCGATTTCACTTGACTTTATATCTCAACAAGTCATCTAGCCTCCTTTTACTGCTAATGGAGAGAGGAAGGCCCATTCATGACATGAACTGTGAGCCCATCCAAATTGTTTATCAGGACCTGTTGCAATAGGACAAGAGGTAATCGTTTTCGGCTAAAAGAGGGCAGATTTAGACTAGATAGATAGAAAGAAGAAATTTTTCACAATGGGTGTGGTGAACCACTGGCCCAGGTTACTCAGAGCGGTGGTAGATGCCCCATCCCTGGAACCATTCCAGGTCAGGTCGGATGGGGCTCTGAGCAACCTGCTCTAGTTGAAGATGTCCCTGCTCACTGCAGGGGGTTGGACCTTTAAAGGTCCCTTCCAACCCAAAGATTCTATGTTTCTATGAATCAACAACACTGGTACTTGCTTTGACAAGCGGAGGAACAATCAACTGTTACAGAGATGGAGAATCAGAGAAAAAGATTATGTTAGTATTGAGAATGTGGCCACCAGCTGATTTCTCACTAATCCTTAATTTAAGTGTTGTTTCCTTTAAACTGTTTAGCCAAACATTTTGGTCTAACTCCAAAAAATATTAAAGACAAAAAGTTAGCATGTTATTTACTCTGTAGAATTTTTTAGCTCCTCCAGACAGATATAAAAAAAGAAAATGGTGAGCACCTCTCCTGCACAGCCCTGTTTGCTTTAGCATATGTCTGGGGTTTTATACAGTTATTCCACCACTCCCGCGGCTGCTTTGCACTATACCACACCACTGCCACAGTAGCATTCATGTGCATGGCCCTTTGCACAGCAGCTGCCACAGAAAGCTGAGCACGCAATCACTTCTCTCTGTTTGCTCCTGTTGTTGTCGTGATTTATTAGGTACAAAGGCAGGAGACTGGCCCCGCACAAGTCGGAAATAGAGTGTTTCACCCCAAAAGGGAGTATGGGGAATGGTGGGAGAGCTACAATGACCAGGTAAGCAAACAGCAAGTGGCCTTAGGGCAGTGTGATTTGTCTGTGAACAAGAGGAGCAGCCCTGGGGCAATGCCAGGCCAGATCCTCTGTCTGTAATTCCTGTGCATCCCATATAGTATGTTTAGAAAAGAAAAAGAAAAAAGAAAACACATGGCCACTGCTGATTTCTGTGTTCCATCTGACCACCAAAAAAACTCTGCACCGTGTTCATTCAAGCGATCTGAACCACGTGTCCTGTGTGATGTTGTCGTAATATGGTGCTTTGGGGAGGAGAAACCTTACGCCTGACTCATTAAGCCAGTAGAGCAGATGAAGAGGACAGCATTCAAACTGGGAGTAAGCAGAACTCCTCTGGAATGGTGATCCCGCTGCATATTAGGGGTTACATTACGTCTAATCAAAAGAGCTTTTAAAAAGAGCAGAGAAAAACTGATTGATGAAAATCTTTTCAATATGAAAATGTTGGTTATTCTCAATCTAAATGATTTGTGGGAAAGCACTAAGTTTTACAGCGGTTTTAAGGAAAGGTTTCAAACTAATTTTAAATAGAGTTCAGGACATCTTTTTCATAACTTTAATTTAATTTATATATTTAGTTTCAATTTTGTTTTGGTTATTATATATTGCATGACATTATACACCAATGTTACAATATTAATGAATATTAAATATTACATTTTTTCAGTGTTACTGGAATAAACTGTTTCAATATGGCCATTTTGATGTTTTTGTATTGAAATATTTCAAACTATTTAATTATGTGAAATATTTGGAGATTTCAGCAATTCATGTAATTTTGAGTCCAGTCAGATTTCCAAACGTTGAACTCTCCAGTGGGACAGAAAATCCATTTCTGCAGACATCTCCATTAATAAATGAATAAGCCACATGTGTCACAGATGGTTATAAATATTTCATGAAACAATACTCTTAATAAGCATAGTATCATTGTGTTACTTTCTACTACAAGTTAGAAGCATTTTGTTTACCATTTATTAAAATACCTACTCTTTCCTTATCGACCCCTATAAGGTATTTATAAATATAACCTCAGAGCACAGTATGACCAAATTATACGTTTACTTTTCCCAAGTCTTACACCACAGGTGTATTTTATCATTGCAGGAGGGTGTTCAGTGAAACATTTGCACAGTGTTATGTTCCCCTTGGGTACAACAATATTTACTCATGTACGTAAGGCTGTCAACTATAACACCACGCAGCACACACCTGGGGGACTCCTGCTGTTTAAGTAACATCAGGAACAGTCATCGCTGAGTGTTGCACAAAATGTATACGTGCCTGTTATCATTTGTCAGCTGGGATTCTGTTTCTCGTCTGTGTGTCGTCTGGTTGGGTTTTTTCCCTAC
>NW_010565289.1:6479-29273 GCF_000687285.1 Phaethon lepturus
TGATATTTATTCTTCATTTAAAAGCTATCTGAAGTCACTATATAAGAGAATTTTGAAGAGAAGAAAAGTACATGTAAATGTCAAACAACTGTATTTTGTTGTACAGTATTCATCTCTGTTTTGCGTGGCCATATATATATACACTTGAAAAAACTTCTTTTTTATATTTTATATCTTCACAGTGAAGAATCTGTTTGCATTCCAGACTGTAATCGATCTGAGTCAAGTAGAGAGGAGAAAAAGGTTCCTGTTAAAGAGGATGCCCTAACAGTCAAAAAGACTGGAAACTGTGTCAGTCTAATAGTTCCACAGCAAGACTGTCAGCTGCAAGACCTACTCAAACAGTTAAGAACACCTGCTGCTTAAAAGGGAGTGCAATTGCATTTAATGGCTGTGTTTTGTTGTCTCCAGCCACGGTGTCCTGGCCAGTGGTCCTTGTCAAATTTCATGAGCTAAGTGGAGTTGCCACTGAATAGCCTGGGAACCTCCCAGAGAGAACGTAGATGTTGCAGAAAGGAAAGTAGGTGCCATTCTCCTGTCTCAGTAAGTATCAGACCAGTGCTAGAAGTCACTGGGATGAAGTGCAGACGGAAAAAGACAGATGCAAGGGTCTGCCCATTTGTGAATAATGAAAAAATCTCATCATTTCACAGGACAAAGAGGTTCCATGATACTGACCAAATCCCACTTACATCCTTTCAGTCTAAAAAATGCTGTGCAAATTCATACTGGGCAGTATCGTTCAGCTCATGTTCTCAAATCCCTCATGCAATATTATTTTTGTGTTCCAAACCTATTGTGGATATTTTTCACATCAGGGCCTAACTGCCTCTGTATATTAGTCTTACAAATGGCTTGGTATTTTTCAAGATGAAAAGTGACATAAAGATAGCAGTAATGGGTACACTATGTGATGTTTTTAAGGCCATTTCTCATTAAGAGAAGTTATTACTTCTGTATACTGCATCACCTGTGAGCATCGTTCACATATATCTGATAAAATCAATTATGGAGTGGGATGTTTTATGAGGCTTTCAAAATCAAGCATCATAATATCATTTTTTTGTGTTTCTTGCATCATATTTTTATTCCTTATTTGATTAAATGCAGCTAATAAGAAATTGCTTAATAATTCACAAGAGTAATTTTTCTGCTGCTAAGTCCCATGTGCATAAATGCCTCTGTGATTCCTTACCAGGTATGCCAAATACCTGAAATTCCTCCAACTGTACGCTCTTGGCAGAGGATAGAATTCAAATCAGCTCTTGACTCTGGAGATACAACTGGGAGAGTTAAACCTTTTCCCTTTCCCTTTCCCTTTCCCTTTCCCTTTCCCTTTCCCTCTCCTCTCCTCTCCTCTCCTCTCCTCTCCTCTCCTCTCCTCTCCTCTCCCTCTTGATTTCAGGGTCAGGCAAGCTAATGATTCCTATTTTTCCCACTTTTCATTTTATACCTTTAGCAAATTATCAATGAACAAAAAAACAAACCACCAAAAAGCGCGTTGACGAAGCAATGTTGAAAGCAACTTAAAGCTTTGTGCATCAGGAAGCAGAACTCACAGTTCAAGACGTGGCATTGTCCTCTCTCCATCCTGTGAACAGGATGGTTCAGTGTAGCAAGGATGTGGTCAGAGATGCCTGAAGTGACATTTTTCGGATGAGAAGGGAAACCCAGCACTATCTGCCTTAACAGTTGCAGTGAGGTCACAGTAATAGAGGGAAGAAGTTACTCCTGATATCAAAATAATTTCTGTATTTTGGGTCATGATAATAGGCATCCTCGAAATGTTTCATTCAGACACCAGACGCTTCATTTCCCCCTCTATCCAGGCGTGCCGCTGAACCAGCGGCCAGCACTAGCATCGCTGGTGGCTGTGCTGGAGGCCGTCCGCAAAGTTTCTGTCCATCGGCTCAATCTCACTTTGTAGTTTCTTTCACCCTTAGACATTAAAGTCATTCATATCAACCTCAGCTGTGATTTTCATGGGGAAAGGAGGTATCAACAGTTCGTAGAGTAATACAAATGAATGCCCTTGCTGTTGGTAACAGAAAACTACTCTCTTTGTTCGCAAAATAATTGCAAAATATGTTGTTTACTTCTAGAACTTGGGACAGGACAAAATGAATTTTTGCCCTGTATCATTTTTCTTTTCTGTTTTGTTGTTATTTATCTCCATAGAACAAGCAACATGGGAATAATTTAAGCTAAATAACTTGAGTGATACATCACTGTAGGCTATTTGCGTGTGGCAGAATTGGCTTTCACCCAGGGAAGCAGTTATGTAGACATGTAGAAGTTTCCTCAAAAGCTATTTAAAATGAGAGTAATAGCAACAACATAAGGAATTACAGTGGTAGAACTGACCTGGTTCAGACACCTTGAGGTTCTGTGCCCAGTTTTAGACAGTCATCCAGGTTGTCCTGCAGTCCCAGGAGAAACTATGACTTCTTCATACAGGTATACTGGAGTTCCTCACTGGAACCACTCATTTCATTTCAGTGTTTTTTGTATGTTGCACTTGAATTCTCCCAAGGATGAAGAACTTGGTTCGCTGCAAGCAAAATGTATATTGATCTGAGATTGGCTCAAGTGACAAGACTAGAGAAGCAAAATACATATATGCCCATGCTTGCATGCACCACAGGCACACACACAGATCACCCCTTATGAAGAGTCCGTTTTTAATTAAATCTGCAGATAGCACACAAATCCTTTTCAGGCAGAGTAATTACATCATTGAGTCTTTAATAAGGTTTCAGCAGAGAACTCTAAAAGGACGACAGCTTCTTACTATCTATTTTGAGTAACAAGAGTCCTCCTTGGCAGAAAGTTGTATGGACTAAGTTAAGCACAGAAGTTTATCCTGCTTACCATTGCCAGCTGCTTCTGTGGGTAAGACAGAAGGACTTCTTCCTTAAAGACAGAAGACTGCCCTTAAGAAACAGACTTGGTCTGCACAGCGTTGGAGCAGTAAGCTAACTACATCAGCTTGTTAAAAAACAAGATATTGTTTCAAGTTTGAACGCAACACTCTACTTCAGCCATTGAAACATCTAACCATAACTTTGCTGACAATTTTAGCTCCATAAAATTTAGACCAGTGTTCTGAAATATGAACTTTCATGCATGGACTTATAAATTAAAGAATTTGAAATCGTTCTTTATTATATTCATGTGAAGACAGGTTGCAAACAGATCATACAGGTCTCCATTAAGTTATTGTCCAGTATCTGTTTCTAGTTGTATCATTTCTAATCTGGAATTGGATACTGATACTGGTACGTGATAGAGAACAAAAATTCCCCTAAATTTTTTTATTAGTCTTTATTGATTCCCCTTGTTTCCACCGTTGAATAATATTATGTAGTTAGGCATTCTAAGCATTCTTAGAAAATAATAAATTCCATCATTTTAAAATGATTTTCCTATTTCATTTAAAGATATTAACAAGAGGATAAGTGACTTATTTTCAAATTACATATGCTTTCAGTAACTGTCCCAATACTAGTCCCTAGGCACTCATCATCAGAATTAATTTTAGCAACTTTGGATAGTTAATGAGAATGGCACCCTTGCTAAAATATGTGAGTTTTCAGCTGCTCTGACTGTGAAATCCTCTTCCCATTTTTCATTCCTTCAGCATTTTGAAGGGCCTCACAAAAGACATTTTCTTTAATAACATCTGGTTAAAGAAACCCTGGTGGCAGAGCTATGCACCATCTCATAGATAATCATAGCACAGAGCAAGAAATGCTGAAACAAATCTTCTGCTACCTCAATCAAAACAAAAGACAAAATTCTAGACAGTAAAAAAAACCCACATGTAAGGGGAGAGGAACATTTATCTTAACACCTAAGTGGTTGAAAAGCAGTTAATATCCCTTATGGATACAGAACAAAGCCCTAAAGACAAAATTTAAGTGACTCTAAAAAGATTAATTAAGGTAAGAAAATGAGAAACAATTCTAATTGCTATTCTGTCAGCAAGTAGACAACGGTAGAGGAAATATTTGAGATAGCAGAGACTTCAAAGGCGCTCTCATTTATACCACTTTCATTTCTTGCACGTATTATACCATGGTAAGTCCAGCAGGCTGGGAAAAAACCTAGGTATCAAAATCAAAGTAGCTTTTACTAAAGAGGCTGGAGAAACAATATGACTGGTTCTGAGGAAATCCCTCTCATAAATAAAATTGACCATAACTAACAAATAGTGAAAGAAAAGAAAAAATGGGCCATGCAAAAGGTTTTGTTTTACACAGAAAAAAATGGGTAGAAAAATGTGTATTCAGTGAAACTTAGCAGTGGAATTCCCTTGGGAGCTCAAAAGTGTAATTCTGCTGTTCTCATGTGAGGGAGACAAAATCTATCTGCAAGAAAACTCTGAAATTTCACTGCCATGGAGTTTCCCATCATCAAAGGGTCATGGCAGAGCTGGGCATAATAAATGTAAACAATTCCAGTAGTAGACATCATAGTCTATGTGTCTGATCCATCTTTATTTCTCTATTTTTAAACTGTGTGCATTGCAGTGGTTTCCAGTTAACTTGACAGAGTAGCAACATGCAGTTAGAGCAGAACTGTAAAGTACTGTCACTGGAATTTACCCATAACCCAGCTTCATACCAATACATGAAAACAAGTGGTGCTCCTTTCACAGAGGTGACAAATGATTGCCCAGCCCAGTCCAGTGCTGACTCTGTAGTGAGTAGGTGCAGCATGATAAAGTGGACGATACATTTTTGAAGTAACAATTCCAATTACTGCTGGGCAAACTACTAGGATTTTAACTATAGGGTTCATTCCTTACTGATAGATTGCTGCTTGCTTCCTATTCAGTTTTTTATATCAAGGAATTTGCAATGAATAGTAGTCTTTCAGACTTTTGCACAAAACTTACATCAAACAGACGCTGGGTGTCCTTTAGAGCCCTAGTGTCTCCATGAGAGCCACACATACAGCTTGACTACTCTTGGGCACAGTGCAAAGGCAGTAAACAAGTGCATCAGCCAAGACTGACCCAAAACCAAACTGGAATTCAGGGGGGCTGGTAACAGCTGCTCCATTGAAGATTTGTCAGCTGCCCTTCCCCAGGGCTGGTCAAATCCCCAGATTTCATCCTTTTCCTTTCCCCAGGCTCCTCAGCCTCTTTGATAATTGTCTCCTGAATGGTGACCTGGGAGGGAGTGACATGTTTCCATCACACCCTCTTACAATCTGACCTGCAGTCAATTGAAAATGTCTATATGCATTTAGTGCTCATGTACACACTTAAAGCTGTAGGGTTTAAACATCTGCACTAAGCCAGCGCTTGAAGTTAGAAGGGGTTCTAGAATATACCTCTTTCTTTGGGCAAACATTTCTATTTGCATCGGTTAATCCTTCATGTTAATGGCATTTATTTCACCTCTGCGGTAGGCAAGTCTGTCACAGATCCCTCCAAGCTCTGAACGCAGAAGGAATTCAGACCTCCTCCCACCCAGGGGAGGACACTCAGGACTGGAAGTAGGCCCTCTCTTTCTTCCAGGTCATAGTTACAAGTGCTGGGTCATCCAGCCTCCTGGTCCAGCTCGACCTCAGCAGGGGCTGGGAGGAGGCCTCATGGTCATCATACCAGAACTAGAGGCAAGATCTTATCTGCCAAAGGATCCAAATCCTGCTCCTGCTGCTGGCACCAAGCTCCTACTGAGCTCAGGACCCAGCATGACCAAGGAGCCAGGGTTTTCAAACAGCTCTCAACACCCACCGAGTACATGTTCCGGTGAGAGGAGCATGTAATCCTCAAAGGCAACCATTTTCCTCTGAGGACGTTACAGACATTAATGCCAGCTCCTGTTCAGCTCAGAATTGCATCCACAGAGATGCAGAGAGTCAAAGTGATCAGTGCTACAGGTTAGTTTTTGCTTTTCCTGCTTGCTCTGATTGTGTTACAGCAAAAAGAAGGGATTATCTGAACAACAGGTTACAAGCCACCAGCTGTTCTGCCTGGCATTTTGGGGGTATGTGCATAACAGTTAACTTCCAAGATCCAGATCACACCTTGGTGGTCACTGCAGCAAAGGGGTGAGCCCTTACATACTCATACAGATCACCTCCCAGTCTAGCCTCTCTTAAAATACCCACTGGTTTATGTTGTGTTTGTCTACTGGATTCTGTCATGTGGCTTTTGAAGGGGAAAGCTGTTGGCATATGTTGTGTTACATGATCCATCGTAATTCCACGTAATGTAATTGTGGATGTGAACCCACAAGAAGGTTTTGTTTACACTCAGCACCCAACTTTTTTTTTAGATGACTGGAAGAGCTATTAAACTCATAGTGCATGGCAAGCCTCCACATGCAGGCTGGTATAAAGTCATCTGTGTTTAGTAAACTACATGTCTTGCAAACTGTTACACTGCAGGCTAACATGTGTGAGTATATCTATTTCAGGCTTAAAAAGCAAACAAACAACAAATCTGTGATACTCTGCCAGGGTCTCCAATGTGGTTGTCTTTCCAAAAAACCTAAAAGTCTGTAGCAAATGTTTTGGAAACCAAAATGAATTTTTGCATTTTATATATAACTCATGCTTATGTGTATGTGGAGACTATGTTTTTCCTGTTGACATTTCAAAGTCATTGTCTGTTTCAGCTAAGCAATGTTTCTAATGGTCTTTCTTAATCCCAAGAACTATAGGTTAATGTATGTAAAAACACCAGCTCATCAGTCAAAGAAGGGTGTAAAAGGAAAGGATTGGTTTCATACCATGAGTTTATAAGTGCTGCAGCTGGCTTTCCTTAGGTAGCAAGAGAGGAAAAATAAGCAAATTTGAGAAAGAGCAGGGTATGATGGGATCTGAAGAAAAACTACCCAAAGAGGACTCATTTTGCAGAAGAGTGGAACAATATGTTTATTGCTGTCTCCAAACTCAGGTCACCATGAGGAACTGCTTGTATAGTTTGTCCGTTTCTTCTTTCCTACTAGGAATACAGTTTTATTCTCTGAGCTGACCTGCAGTTAAAAATAAATAAGCGCTTTAAGCTAGTAATGGCTAATTTACCAAGTACCTTGATGAAGAAGAAGTCACCCCGTAGAAGCATTTCTCCACCCACAACCAGAATAGCCCCTTTCTGAGTATTGCTCCAGTACTTCCAAGTACTGGCATATATACAGATATTTTTCCCAGCCATAATGGATTATGCTTCTGCATCTCCCAGTCTACACCGCCTGCTCCATACCAGGAATCCATGGGTATCACCCTACACTAAACTCCTTACCACTGAATGCTCCCAGACCAGCCTACATAGCTGCTCCTGCAACCTGTCCAGGTCTCTCATCTGTTACCTTCAATCTTTTACCTCTTCCTCACTCCTCCATGCATCCCTCAGTCCCACAGTCCCCTTTCCTGATACCAGTCCAACAGAAGGGAAGCCATCAAGCTGCTCCCTTCCCCAAGATGTACACTGCCTATGCCCCAAGGGCAGCAACAGAGGGGTCAGCAGTGGCCATGAACTAGCACAGAGTAGGTCACAGCTGGTTGCACAAACGGCCTGTGAAATGAGCTGGCACAGTCTTTGTTTTCCTAGAATATATAGGTATAAATGATAGATAAAAATAATACATCACAATAGATAGAAAAAGATGTAGATATAGATGATATAGATATAGATGAAATAACAGTCAGCTTTATGATGAATATAAGCTCTGGGACGCCACATACCCATGGCATAGGTACGGTGATTACATTTTTAACTTTGATGCAAGTTACCATCTTATCCCATTTCTGTTTACAGCTCTAATGGGAAATCAGTTTCCTGGGCCCAGAACGAGAAAAGCAGCAGAGGAGCACACCTTTGGCAGCGGTTGTCAATCCACATCAACAAAAAAGAGAACCCTAATCAAACTGCAGTGATCAAGCCTTTTTCTAAAAGCACAGATAGTAGCCGACATAGTAGCAGCGCTACTTTTCCTGAGGCCAGTGCCAAAACGCTTTACGATGTTTCGGAAGCAGAAGAGCAATACCCAGCTCAGTACCGACCGCAGACTCCCTCGCCTATCAGCACCCTGAGCCACAGAACTGCCTCTGTCAGCCGAACAGAAGACGATGCCCCCACCTTCCAGTCAGAGCCGCCTCAGCGAAGTAGCTCGTCTCAAGGCTCCCTCATGGAGCAGATCAGTAGTGTGGTTACTCGCTTTACAGCCAATATCAGCGAGCTGAACTCTATGATGCTTTCAACAGCCACCCCAGGGACAATGGTGGCCACTCCTCTCTGCTCTTCATACCTGATTCCACGGGAAATCCAGCTCCCTACGACAATGACCACATTTGCAGAGATCCAACCGCTTCCTGCCATTGAAGTCAATGGGGCTTCTCAGTCAGCTAGGAAACCTTCAAATGGCAGCATCAAAGAAGGTACTTCAGAGACCCCGTCAGCCAAGCAAGACCTTGAGGAGTTGGTAGCTTTAACTCCTCCTTCTCCTTTCAGAGACTCCATCGATTCTGGAAGTGCATCTCCCAGCTCTCCGGTTTCCGAATCGGCTCTCTGTATCCCATCCTCCCCGAAGTACGACACGCTCCTCATCAGAGATTATGCTCAAAGTTCTTCTTCGCTGTGAATGTAGTTCAAGTCAACATTGGATCTCAATGACTACAAGCAAGTAGTGAGGGGACAGCCAGGCCTTCAAGATCTCCAGTGTTTACGCAGATAGAGTGAGAGGCGTTGGGTCATCTTGTGAGAAACAGAGAGGAAGAAGAGGAATTACTTGAGAAGTGGAAACATCAGATTAATTATGCTGTTTTAAAGACAAAATTACTCTTGGCAGATTATCGTGGCCTTAAAAAAACATGGGCTTTTCAGAAACACTGAATCTATTTTTGAGGGCTTATAAGGAGTCTGTTAAATCAGTTACATACCAAGTGCTTTGCTTTAGTATTACAATGAACTGTGTGTACAATATATAGGGGGGGGAAACTAGATTGTAAACAACTGTACAATGGTTTGTTTGTTTACTCTGATTCCTTACCCAGAAGTGAACCTTGATCTTTTATCAAGAATAGAAGACCAAACAGTGAATGTACATTTTCTAATAGACTCAAATCTGGGACCAACCTGTCAAGCTTTCTTTCTTTTTTTTCTATGAAGATCTCAAAAAGCGGTAATATATGTTCAATAACTACCAAACTTTTTGCTGAGGCATATTGTGTCTGTGATACGTTACACGTGGATAACACTAAGCTGAGGCTTTGCAGTGAGTGACTGCAATATGGAGGGCTTTACAAGTGACTTCTCAACCAACACATTTGTTTATGAAATTCTCTTCTATCAGTATCAAATATTCAATTTGTTAACATTGGATTCACCTTCACAGCAACAAAACCCAAGGAAGATTTCCTGACTATTTCACCATGTTGCCAACTAATAATGAAGTAGCAAAAAATATTTTCTGGAGTACTGTTTTGTAATTCCCTTATCAGGGCAAGTTCTTGAGGTGAATATTCTCTTTCTAGCAGCACTACCAAGCTATATTATAGCTGTACTCCCTACTGAAATTAACACATTTTTATGGATGTTCTTATGCTAACATTAGCAGTTAAAAATACTTATTCAGGCTCCCATAGTCTTTGCTTGTAAGGAACAGGTAAACATCATAAGGATTTTCTCCATACCTTGAATGACAGAATTCTAGACCAATCTGGATTATGATGAATGCTAACTGTCAGTGGAAAGGTTGTCATAATCATAATTCATATATAGGGGAAAAAAAACCCTGTGTCAAAATCTGCTTAGAGGTGATTTAGCTACTCTTTAATAAGCAACAATTTTAACTTTATTTAGCTGCAGATGCCTTGCAGCTATGAACTGTGACAAAAAAAGAAAAAATACTTTCAAAGCAATACAGAGTAAAGGTTAATACAGAGAAGACCTAATGAGATATGAACCAACAGCCTGTCTTTGTTTCTTAGCAAGTCACAGAAGCAGCAAGGGGATTCCTCATATTTTTTTCCTATATCAAGGTAGTACAGTTTAGTGCACTTCATACTGTCACGGCACTTTTTTAATACAGGCAGGGAAGAGTTTTAAAGTTTGAATTAGAAGCTAAATAGTTTTTGATAGGAGTAGTTACATAGAACTTGTAAGTCAGGCCCTAAACGCACACTGTATTGGCTCTCTCCTTCATGACCTAGCTGTCCTCAGGTGCCAAACTTTTATGGGTTTGTTTTATTTTATTTAAGGATAATATCAAGTGGTGAGTGATGTAATTCAATTCAAAGTTGAGTTGATGTAGCCTTATATAGAAGACAGCCTCATAGAAGGGAGCCTTGAATTAAGGCTGCTATGTTTCATTTTCAAAACCTTTGCATCTTATCTCTTCAAAGATAACAAATATTTTGCAATCTAAATTCATACCCCCTTTCTCTCCCCATGTCCAAAATAATAAGTACTTAAACAAACAAACAAACAAACAAACAAAGATGAAAGCACATTCATATACTTTAGCAAAGATCATTTTCTATTCCTTTGGGAAGTTAGTTTCACCATTATGTGCTGCACCCCAATTTGCTGCTCAACAACATTAAAAAAAAAAGTAATAGATGACTGAATCGAGGCTAACACCTCACAGAGATACTCTAGTGACTCTGTGCATCCTGCACAAGGCAGTGTTATCCAACAGCAGTCTGTGGGCACGCTTATTTTGCCAGGTACAGTTGCTTACTAGCTCTGCCTATAGCATGAACCGGCAGGTCACAAAACAGCTCTACTCTAGAAGGCAGATAGATACACCAAGTAGGTGTAGATACACCACTGTAGGTCCTTGTTGCTCGTATGTAGTTCTTACCTCCTCACACGACTGATTAGCACAGACTCAGTTCTGTGCAGCTGTGTGGTTTCCAGACCAGGGCGTCGTTTTGCGTTCCTGGTTCACAGTATTGCCATGTCTCATCATTTCTTACCTGCCCATGTCTTTAGGAGAAGGCATCTTCTTTCACAGGTTACAAGCCACGTTTAAGGGAAGGGCATATCCAATCATTTTGTGACACAAACATTCTCATTTAGGAGTCTAGACCACTTAAAAGTTGATTATGGAAGACTTACATGATACATTTCCCATCAGTGCAATATTGTTTGGATATATACAGAGCATACAGAGATAGTTAATGTGAATTTCAAAGGGATTCTATTACTATCTGTTCTCTTATACTTTAAGCTGTTGACCAATGTCCTACTAGAATATTCTCCATCTTGATCTTTTCCTAGCCTTTTAGTTTCCCATTTCCATAGTCTTTTCCTATGTTAGTGGAGACCTAATATTAATGCATTCCTGCTAAAATCTGTGGGCTTCACCACACTATGAAATAATCAATAGTGGAAATAAGGGTTATACAGACATACATAAAAATATTTTCTCAAAAATAAAATTAGTAAAAAGGAGTGAGAAATAGAAACTGTCAAACCGTGACTCAGCATAAATATACCCCTTCTCCTCCCAAATTTCAATTCTGCACTATCATATCCATAGCTATTGCTCACAGTTTCTTGACAACTTTCATATATATTGCTAAGATGATATATATATGTGGGTGGGGTGTGTGTGCGCGCGTGCATGCACACACATAAAACCCTCAATCTAACACCTGAACAAATGTTTTAAGAGGCTAAAACCCGAATGTTACACAACCCAACTTTTAAACACTTTTGCTCACTCTCACTTTGGGAGAACTCATGCATCTTTTGTATATCCATTAATCGCAACAGAAATTTTAATTGCACAAGGAACCAAGGATGGACCCTGCTGAGATTATACCTCCCTGTTGTCGGTCTATCTTTAATGGAAAATAGGTCAGCCTTAGTGCCATTTAAAGAAGGCAGAATGCATTTTAATTGTACAGGCTGGAATGCACCAATGTCACCTTGTATTATATGTTTGGATCTCATCAAAGGTGAGAAGTATTTCTTGGGGAAGGAGATAACAATTATGTAATGACTGTAGTAGTAATTCAAAGGAGCCCAGTGAGAGATTTGCAAGACTGGAAAGTACTTTGCCAGTGGGTTTGACACAAGAAAAAAGAAAATTATGAATGGCAGACATTATGATTAGATTATGCTGTTTGTATGCTAGTCTCTGTTTAGGACATTAAGATATAAAGGCAGGGTTTTTCAGCCATAAAACAAAGGTTACCATCGCGAACACTTTCCAGTCTAACTAAAGAATGTGCAAGTACCAACTGAATGGCTTCAAATTGCCTTCCAATTTAGTGCTGCTGCCAGAAAAGGAATTAAAGGAGTTGGAACTATTGTCATTCTTGACCACAGGGACCTCGGAAAATCACTTGTTTCTTTTGTGCTTGAGGTCAACCCTGAAGAGTGAAGGTGTAACCACCTCTGGAATCTGTGCTGTTGAAATAAAGTGAACCACTCTGGCAGGCCAGTTGGGAAAAGAGTTAGCAATACTGAAGAAGAACTGTATCTTTTAATTGGCTCTGAAGAATAATTGCATGACTTTGGAGATGTGCTTCCTTGTACTTCTAGCTGAACATTTGGTGCCTAGACTCATACACATACCTTAGATCAGAGATTTTTAGACCACGGTCCACAAAGTACTTGCTGATGTTTCATGGGAGCCTGGTTGATCACAAGGTGCTGGCTTCTTCCATTGATTTCCAACTGAAAAGAAGTGAATTAAAGTTTAATTAAAATTAATTTTTTTTTAAAATTAAAAGTTAAATGCTAATTAAAATTTAATTGTAAAAAGTTTCAAAAGCAAAAAAAAAGTTAGCTTGCTTGGATGTTTATTCAGTTGCTGTGTTTGCAAAAGGAAAACTTTGTGATCAAAACTGGAAGAATAATATCTCCAAAGAGTGTAAATGGGAAAGCCAATCCATGATTAGTACTCTGGATGATAGTGGAGTTCACCTGGGGATGTTTTCTTTAGAGAGACCAAGACCAGACCGCAAGACAGCATGGATGTGGCTGTAAATTCTGCAGAGGAATGTGTGCCACTTTGCTATTCTGCTTAATACATCATTTATGAAGTGAGAGGTAAAAACATGACAGCAATAGACAGCATACAAAAAATGTCGGGTCCTTAGGGAAATCAGAAGACTATGCTCAGGATTAATAATGTGACAATTAATTTTTTATTGTATTGGAGACCAGTGTCAGGGCTGACCCAAAAAAGGACTTTGGTGCCTAAAGTTAGGATTTCAGCAGAATTTAATACCTATATCTAAAACTCAATTTTAAAATCACTATTCAACTGCCACCTTACTCAGGCATCTAGCATTGTATGTCTGCATATGCTCAGAACTACCCTGATCTTGACACATCTAAGTATCTTTGCAGCTAACTCATGCTAAAACCCATCAGCAATCCAGAAAACAGCGGTTCTTGGGTTAAACCCCTGCATACCCCATGAGTGAGTACACAGCACATAGGCCAACAGGATCATACTCCTTACAAAATGGAGTAAAAATCATCCTTCTTTTAAGGCTGTGGGTCTGGTTATGCCGCTGGTTTTGTAATAGGTTTATATATATATATATATGTATATATATATATATATATGTTTTTGAGGTTAGAGTAATCAGGCAGAAGGTGAGAACCTAAATTCGGACCTAACCATTACCACAGGAGATTGAAATCTTCCTTCTGGCTGGAAAGTGCTCTTAACCACTCTGTGTTGGGGCACCCTCCGTTCATCTCACGAAGGTAGCGTCACTAGATAGAAACAAATCCAAGAGTCCTAGAGTAGAAAAGGAACAGCTACTGTGCACCCTGATAGGAAATACACTTGATATAATTAGGGATGGTATGTGACCATTTGATATAAAATACTTTTGAAATCTCAGAGGCAGGAACCAGGTGAGTATTTTAACTACAAAGAAGACAACATTTTTTTCTGTGCTATGTATTGGCTCAGAAAAACCTTAAATACTTCCCTGAAAAGTGCTTTAGTGACAGGAAGGGACAACGTGCCCTTCCTTACCTCCGTGTCTGCAACCATCTTGTCTTCCATCTGGAGTTCTCAGACCCCTCTGTGGAAAGGGAGAGTCTGAGTCTTCTTGGACAGGTGAAGGAATTAAACTTGGGATTCCCACTTCTCTAAGACTGCAGAAAAAAGGCAGCTGTCTTTTACATCTTTCCTCCATCCATCTTTTACAAAGGCCGGCCATTTTTGAAACAAAAATTATAGCCATGTCCAGAAATTGGTCCCAGCTGAAAATTAGTATTTTCTGTGCATTGCATTTCCATACTAGCTCGATCACAGAAATCTCAGACATCTCTTTCCTTGTTGCATTGCTTTCCTGGGCACCTAACTGTTCTCACAAACTTCACAGTAAGGTTAGACATTTATCAAAGGGTTCTGGCCTCCATGCTAGAGCCAAACAGTATAAAAAAATAGGTATTACACTGCATAACTTTAAGTGCTGAAGTCCTTTACTGGCATTAGTCATTAACCTATTGAGGTCAACAGAATCAGTCTGGATTAATATCCCTGTAAAGAAAATCTAAGTTTGATAGTGGCCAACCAAGCCTAGATCTTGGCTATTTGCTTCAGCAGAGAATGATAATGACAGGATGTTCTCACTTTCTTTTGAATCAAACAGCAGATGTACGTTATTAGGTTCATTCTTGAAGCAACTTGCTAGGCTTGGTGAATAGTACCTTCCCACCATTCTTATTCATCATTTCTACTCTAGCAGGTATCCCAATGGGAAAATTGTACTTTGACTAAATGTGTTAAGGAATGTGAGAGAACATGCCCAAAAATAAGAAACCGGTCACAGTTTTCTGGCAGTTTCATGAATCTCATAAAAGGAAGTCCATACTCTCCATGAACAAGAAAATCATGCATCTGCTACCCATTTTAGTGTGCGCTGCACGTATTAAAGACTTCAGTTGAATTATCTGAATTCACTTTTTTTGCTATGGTTTATTATTATATCCTCTGTTAAAATCTCTGCAATTGCCACTTACAATTTTATACTGTGAAAAGGAAAAAAGAGACAGACCAGTGAAGCATAAAGGTAAGTAAAAAATACATCTAGGTGATGAATTGGTGTATATGGCTGGTTTTATCTCATCTGAGTAATGACAGTACAAACAAACAATAATCATTAAGTCACTCCAATCTGCCAAATGGGAACAAATATACTATGTATATTACGTGTACTAATAGGATTATATGGCAGCTGCTGGTGGTATTTGTAATTAGAAATCTATATAGAATATAGATGTTTTAGAGAGACGGTGCCAATTCTAAAAGATTTGTGTGGGCTACAAGTGCTTGTAATTATTTTTTTTAATTTGCTAATAACTTATGAACAACTGGTTTCAAACATTCTGTGAGCGTTTGTTCTTTTTTATGTTGTTGCTGCTTATCTTGAAAAATAGAGAATGTAAAGTTATTATTTTGATGTGAACTGAAAATGATTTTTCATAAAATTTAACATTTTTATGAGCTTTGGTTTTGCTTTCTACCTGTACAAATGTAATTTATTTTAGCATTGAAAAATACATTTGCTTGTTTCTTGATTGTCTACATCATGTTATAGTTGGTGTTTATGTAGTCAGGTACTTTTTGAACAGTATTAAAAAAATCTGTGATATGACTGAAAACTGGATTTTTTTTTTCTCTAAAATACTTACGTTTTCAGTGCATTTTTCTGCAAACCAGGTGTGCCTATACACAAGCTCTTCAATGATAATCTTTATCTTTCTCTGTTGTTTTAAAGGATTAACTTTACATCCATAAACAGTTACATACCGTTCTAGCATAGTTTGATGCTTCTCTTTTGAAACAAACACAATCTCATTGATGAGGCATATATGTTTTTTCAGATCGAGAGGAAATGGTATAATAATCTAGTCTTGAACAATAGAAAACAAAGCTGTTCAATTAAGAATTCCTATATTAAAGATTTATTTTTATAGCTGCTGCAAGAAACCACATTACTCCTACCACTGCAGTTTCACAGCTAATCTTGGATTGCTAAAATTTTCTATATCCTTTAATCTGGTTTGTAGTGCTCTGCAATTGTCACCGCTAGAAATCAATGCCTTACCTCAAGTCTGGCTACGTTCTGTCTCCAGCCAATAAATTTTGTTTTACTTTCCCTGTTAAATGGAAAAAATAAAACAAAACAAGACAAAACAAAAAAATCGTCAAAAACAACTTTCTTATTTAGAAATACCCTCCATCCCATTCCAAAATCTGGTCTTACTTAGACTGGCATGAATCTGGAATAATTGCACTGCATGCAGTGAAGCAGCAGAATGTGAACTGCAGCCCTCAGATAAAAGACTATTATACACACTATTTTCTAAACACATCTCCAGAGATACTGCTGAATTTTTTTATTTGCTGTTGAATAATTAAGGGAAATAATTTCATAATACAATGGTAGATAAAGTGCTCATGTCCAGCTAAAAATAATGTGAATTCACATCACGTCTTTGCACCATCTAAAAGTCCACATCCCAAAACAAATTCTTTCAGTGCAGAATTCCATTGCAGTTGTTCCAGCAAAACACACCGCTTTAGTTGAAGAATGTTTTAGCAAAAGAAACAGTGCCATTACATTGTTTTTTGGAGACAAGGATTTTGAAAACAAGATACTATAGTCTACTTCACTGCAGAATATTTTTGAAAGCATTCTCTGGAATACTGGATCTGGTTTTTTTTGTTTGGAAGAAGAATTAATTTATGCCATGTTCCATCACCACTTCTCAGCTGTGTTTTTCTGAGTTTCTATTGTCAGTACAGTATGATGACCTTCAGAAACTAATAAACTAATAAATCCCATCCCAGATGTGATCACAGATTAGTGTTTACCTAAAAGGAGAGGGGTAGCATTCCATTAAATGCCTTCAGAAATATCAGGGCACTTAGTGGTGAGAAAAGCAAAAGTTCTATTCCCTGGAAAGTTTGGAGTCTAATTTCTCTACCTGTCTGGAGTATGATCTTTCTTTCATGTTTGGTCCATAAATGCCATCTGATACGAGAGAAGCCTTACTGCCAGTGCTGTTGTGTTCCTATGAAAAAAAAACAAACCCAACTTAAAAGTCACTGTTTTCAGTGCAGAGGGTTGTTTTGTTTTTAAAGCCCCTCCTCATCATATTCACCCCATTTCAGCTGCCTAGGTCATGGACTCAATGATCTTAAGGGTCTTTTCCAACCTAAATGATTCTATGATTTTATGAAGCAGCAATAGGCAAAAAGCGTCTTTAAGGGAAGCGAGGGGAACATGACGAGTAGATAAGTAAGTTAATGTCTCCCCTAGGCCCTGCTTAGCGGAACTAATATGTGGACTGGGTGCTCCTTTCCTTCTCCCATCCTCCTGCTCACAGCAGGGATGAACCTTGGAAACAGGGCTGGAATTTTCAGAACCCCAATCTGCCTTTGTGTCTGCTCAGGGGCTGTTTAATAACTTTTTTTCCTGTTGTAGGAGTTTCAGATTAAACTGCAGTGGAGTGCATGAGGCATTTGTCATGGCAGAAGAATTAAGACAAGGTTGTTGTCACATATGTGGAGACCTTTGTGATTTATTTACTTTTTTTTTTTCAGGGAAGTTCAGCTTAAAACCACCATCTGCTTTTATTTGTTTGTCTGCTTGTAAGCCAATTCTTACAATTTAGTCAAATTTTTAACTAATACAAAGAAACCAACATGCTCATTCACTACGATTTTGTAACAGGGATTCAAAACTTCCTTCCACAAAACTTACCACATTTAACTCCTTCACAAAGGTCACTAAATTAAAAGCTTCACTGGTAAGCGTTGCCTGGGCTTTCTTACATATGTTGTGAACATATATACGTTCACGTGTATATGAAAGGAGTGAGACTTCAGAGTTTTGCTTGTTCAGCAAGGTAAAGAGTAGGCTCGAGTGCTTGTCACAAGATTTTTGCGGTGTGTTATACACGCTGCAGGCTGATGCTTGGCCCTAAGGAGAGCAATCCCCAGAACCTGGATCTCCTGTACTGAGCATCCTCTGCCTGGTGCTATGTGGGGTGCTCCAGAGCTTCAATTATGAATGCACTTAAACCTGCGTGCAAGCAACAAGGATGTCAGCTGAAGCTCAACTTAAGAATCACTTAATTAAATCACATTTAACTGTGTAGATGCATCACTGATGAATCTTTAGAGGAAGATACAAAGAGGACGAGGGCTCCTAAGAATCTCAGTCTAAGGCTGAGAGGACAAGATTGGCTTCTGAGGACAAAAACCACTACAGGGTGTTCACAAACTAAGGCGTCAATGGCAAGCTTACAAATAAAATGCCAGCAAGGCAAAACATGAAAAGGACATCTCCTGTATCTACACAGAAAGAATAAAAGTAGCATATGGAATACTGAGATAAATTAACTAAGACAAATAAGGAAAAGGACACCAAAAACAAGAATTCAAGACTACATTAGCAAGTGCTTGCTGAGACATTACTAGAAGAGTAATTATGAGACTATGCACTCAAGAAGCAACTAAAGAGGCCAACACAACTCTGGAGGCCCACGTGAAGGCAGACAGTCAAAACTGTGAAGTACCATGTTGCCATGAAGCAGACTGTGGATGGGTGGGAGAGCATCAGTGTGAGATGCCAATATTTCCTTCCAGATTAACTCATTCCATTTTCTCTTCTGAGTCTTTTTCTTTGTTATTTTCTGACCATAAAGATGCTGGACAGTTACATAATTGCCATAGGAAAATATGGCACCAAGTTAGTGCAGTAAAGTTGAAAACACAAAGGCTTGCCACATTCTTCCTTGGGAAGATAAAGCTGGCAAGCGTCACCCGTATGTGAATACCAAATGTCAGAAAGCATTCAGCCAAACAGCAGGCTTCACCGAGCTTCATCTTAAAGCAGTATAACAGAGTGTCTTGGCTTGTGCCGCTTACAGTTTATCCCAGCTGCCTTCCAAATAGCCCTGGGAGGCTTGGAACGATGACTTCATTAGGTTACAAAATACCAGGCTTCTTGGTTGTGTTGCTGCTCCAACAGCAAACAGCATCTGTTCAGGCTGGGGAAAAGCACAACGATAGCCCAGATATAACAAGACACGTATGTCTCCAGTGAATTAAAAACCCCTAACCACAGATGAAAATCCATAGCTGAACACAGTTACAGAGAAGTCACATCTGCTGCAGATACCCAGAGAAATAAAAGGGAGCTCATCAGGCAACAGCAGCTTGAATTCAGTCCAAAAGGTGCACATTTCTTGTACCATGCAGCAAAACTTTCTTTGTTTGTAGCTTTGATAAAACAGGCTGAATGCCAAAGGAAAGGAAAGAAAACTATAGAGGATTGCATAGAAAAGGCCAACTCTGCTGTGATGGATTACACTAAAATATAGGAATTACCTTTTGCTCTATTATTCCTCAGTTATTGGCTGATGACAGACCATGGGATAGTGAGTTTTTAATTCCTTCATTATCCTTTCACTATCCCAAGCAGACAACAAATTCACAACATGATAACTGTCAGAGGACGTTTGATCATCGCATACTGCATTGATCGCAGTTGTCTTCCAAATAAGTTGGGAGATACAAGCAATGAGTCAACACTGGCTGAGGGGGAACATGCAGTCAGCTGAATGAAGTAAAACACCACATATGTTTTACCAAACAAGGTAAAAAAAAAAAAAAAAGCTCAGATTACAGCAATATCAATCCTGAATAATTTCACTGAAAATATTGGTGGTGAGCGTGAATGAGACTTATGAGTGTGTACCAGACTGGAGTCGAGGCTGTCCTCAGAGTGACAGGCAGTGTAATACTTGCTGTATTTGTTTTTTCTTAAAATGTTGCCATAGCACAAGTTTGCCAGAGAAGGCGCAGCTTTTGTATATTAGTATTTGTTTTCCCAGCATCTATATTTGATAATTTTAAATAATTTCTTGGCTTTGAATTTTCCCAAAAAAGTGGTCTACAAAAAACAGTGTACCTGAATTCCATTGGAAATCTCCTAAAACTCTTTACTTTTGTTATTTTAATCAATCCTTGGTAATTTTGTATTAGTACTGCCAGTGCTGGCTATTTTTTAACTTAAACTAAAACCTAGAAAAACAAATCCTAGTTCTAATTATGCCAATAGGAATTCAACCATAGAATTACTTAACCAGTGGGTCAGTTTGAAGCTTATTGTTAACCCCATTTGTGTTGGAGTGGTAACAGCCCATGTGCATCAGCAGGGGCACTGTTCTTGGTAAGTAACTCCAAAGGGGGATAATTTTCTGCAGACTGTGTCACAGAAATGCAGCTCCTGACTAGAGCTGGACTTCCTCCTGACTAATACCCTGCCTTATTCTGCACCAATTGCCTTTGATACAAAGCTCATTTTCTGGGAGAGTAAGTTCAGTAGGATAGTCAAAGGCTACATCATGCCAGTCAGTCCCAATGCCAGAAAATGTTTCCATTCATCTCACATTTACTAGGATAGACCAGATATAAAGTCACGTTCTCTGTTTTAGGACTTATTCAAACTTAAACCATTGGAAAAATCAGGGTGGAACACTAAGAGGTCAATACAATTGGATCAAAACTGAAGTGAATGATTACTCTGCGGTCAAAATCTTTCTGAATTTAACAAATTTCAAGTCTCATCTCTTCTTGTTTCTTTAGAGCTCCAAACTCGTTTTCAAACCCAGCCCCAAAGGGATATCAAACCCCAGTTATCAGTCCAACATTTAAATCTCATTCTCCTCAGCAATGACAAAGGTTTCAATGGAGTTATCAGGCCGTGGAAGGGTATTTAGCTGGGTTAAACACACATCATTAATTCCTAATACTCACTGGCTAGGTAATAAACATGTGCTTTTCATATATGTTATACACTTTTTGCACTAGGGTGTTTGGTACACGACTGGTCAAGGCGGCATTTTATGCAGCCATCAGCAAATAATAAGGGCTGCTCTTTCTCACAGCATTTTGTGTTTTCTGAAGATGCCATTTATGCAAACACTAGACTTGGCTCCTTTTATTTAAGACTTTTTTAACACTAGGCAGCAATAAAAATATTCTAATAGCTCACCGCCTTTGTTTTCCTGTTTCTCTTTACAGCCTCTTCTGATGCTGTATTTCTGCAGCATGTCAGCTCACATTGCACAGCACCTGACAGGTGAAGCATGGTACCTACACAAGGAAATAAGACTGTTTTTTTCTTCCACCCACACATCAAAGCAAAGGTCACAGAATAACTCAAATATAATTACAGTTTGTATGACATGGTTTCATTCTTCAGACATTTCAGTTTGTTAGTTGTCAATTTAGACTCGACAGACAATAAGAGGGTTTCTGATAGTCAAAGCCACTGTGATACTATCTATAATAATTGAGTTTGGCATTTGCAGTAACTAATTGTATCCGTATTGAATCTGAATCATTTTTCATGATAAACATTTCTGTTTGAGAAGCAGAGAAACACAAAAAGTTGATCCCTTACAGCAAAGTGCTACAGACTTCAAAAGCAAAATTTAGTTAATTGTTTTTAGCATTTTTGTCTTACTAAAAATATGTCTTAGTCATGAAGATAGAAAGGATAATGGGGTTTAGTTAATTTCTTTGATTGATGTCTTCATTAGAGTCAGTTGGCCATGGTCACCCAAATAGATGCATGTTGATGACCTAATGCAATTGTATGGTACAATGTGCTCTTTCAAATATTCTTCACTGAAATTTAAGGTATAGAATTTTTGCCTCACTTTTACACAAGCTTAAAGCAGATGCCTGATCTGTTATTCATCAGCCAAAACATAGTAACTCAGCAAGCTAAGTGGTACATGAAAAACTCCCCAAAATCCAAAACAACCAAATCCCCTTCTCCCTAATATTTCCTTTAACTAATTACCTGTCTTTAAATATTCAACATAGTCAAAAAGTCTAAAATAAATTTTGAAAGTCAAAAACTAAGTTGACAAAAAGTAACCAAATTCCAAACTAATGAGTCAGTTAAAGGAAGATAATTTTGGTCCACTGTAAAAGAGATCAATACATGGGGAAACACATGAATAAAATGCAGTATGTACCTTCTGCCTTTCTAATTCCATTAGCTGTGTTTCCACTTTCAAAAATTATAATACAACTTTGTTTTGCACTGATATAGTTAGCATAGAAAGATCCCAGTGAAGGCAAGGCAGTGATAGCTTGCTATGCAGTGCAGCAAACCTGAGGCCAGTCCATGATGGATAATTTAAGGCTGACCCCGGACACATCCTGTGAACCACCCCTCACACCTCTTACTCAGTGGGATTTAGCTAATTATCTCTATGACCTGTCATCTTCTGTTAAGGGAAGGACTTACTGGTCAGCTTAAAAGGTCTGAAACCCTCTCATCCACCCTACTTCCTCAGCACAGCTTCATTCAGCCTGGGTTCTGCAGGCAAATACTCTGATCCGGTGCAATAAATCCTACAGTTAGAACCTTCGCTTTGCCATTTCTGTACTTCCCATCTCAACTGCCACTTGGTTAAAGTGTTTGCGAAAAAGCCTGAAAGGAAAAATATCTTTGCAAAGCTCTTCCTGAGGGTTTTATTTCCACATAAGGTTATTTAAGCACTGTTTGCCGTCTGTCTCGCACAGCCCTACTTCCTCCTGTCAGAAAGACCTTTGGTGGAGCAAGAATGGTGCTGGCTGTCATCTCTGTGGATTTTACTGTCTTGTCACATTAGAAATAATCCTATTATTTCTTCCTCGAACTTGCTTCATAAGGATGAAGAAAATGAAAAGCTATAAACCAAGAGATAGTGTCGAGGTTTAGCCCCAGCCGGCAACTGAGCCCCACGCAGCCGCTCGCTCACTCCCCCTGCGGGACGGGGGA
>NW_010565289.1:29304-39635 GCF_000687285.1 Phaethon lepturus
AAAAGTGAGAAAACTCATGGGTTGAGATAAAGGCAGTTTAACAGGTAAAGCAAAAGCCGCGCACACAAGCAAAGCAAACCAAGGAATCCATTCCCCACTCCCCACGGGCAGGCAGGGGTTCAGCCATCTCCAGGGAAGCAGGGCTGCGTCATGCATTGTGGTTACCTGGGAAGACAGACGCCATCACTCCAAACGTCCCCCCTTCCTTCTTCTTCCCCCAGCTTTATATGCTGAGCATGACGTCATATGGTATGGAAGATCCCTGTGGTCAGTTGGGTTCAGGCTGTGTCCTCTCCCAACTTCATGTGCCCCTCCAGCCTCCCCACTGGTGGGGTGGGGTGAGAAGCAGAAAAGACTTTGACTGTGTGTCAGCACTGCTCAGCAACGATGAAAACATCCCTGTATTATCAACACTGTTTCCAGCACAAACCCAAAACATAGCCCCATACTAGTTACTATGAAGAAAATTAACTATCCCAGCCAAACCCAGCACAGATAGAAAAAAGAAATAAAACCCACAATACATTGCAGAGTAGAGAAAGCTGTAAATATCAGGAAATTTTCAGGTGATACACTTTATTCCACCCTGCTCAATACCTTTTTATGCTTTATTACTTGGCTCAGATAAGCTTCGGCAACTCCTCTCCGTCTTGGAATCAAACCTCTAATGAGATACTGCAGTGCGATTTCCCCAAAATCCTCTACAAAGTCTATGCAGAACAAAGAATTTAATTCATCCCAAATTCTAGACAGCACCCTTAACGTATCTTCTCTTCTTTCATCCCAACAAATCAATAGCACTTTGGCTTTTCTTGGTTGTGTGGAGCCAGCTAAAAATTACCACTGAATTCCCCACTGAAGGGGCTGTTTCTTCCCCAACAGGCATTTCTAGAGCTGACTGTTTAAACTTGGCAAAGGAATACAGCTAACGTCCTCCGAAAAAGGCTATCTCATGATCAGCAGCTATTACCTGCCCCTTTCATCTCCTTTTACCCACTCCTTCCCACAAATATTTATTATGCTAGCCCTCCTTTTGCGCTCCGGAAATATGTTTATTTACGGAGAGGATTTTTTTGCACATGTGCTGGAAATACTGCTAAGACCCTTTCACAATTGAATAAATACTCTGGTGTTAATGCAGCCATGAATATGGATAGTTGCATCCTGGTAAATGTACAGTTTATCCATAACATTATTCATTTATTTACTCTTACTATGTCTCGCATAAATGGTCCACAAATCCAAAGAGAATTAATCAAACTGTTAAAAACTCTGTATATTGGCCTTCATTTTACCGTGCTCAAAATTATTCACCTCAGAAGACATCTGCTCCTTAAAGTCACTGCTAAGCATCAGATGTTTTTCAGAGTGAATTAGAGGTACTCCTGCATAACATCACGTTGTGCCACTTTTTTTTCTCTTTTTTCCCCCCAGCAGCTGTGAAATCATTACTGGCAGACGCAGGCTGCTCTATGAACTCGCGCCCTTTTTCAAATTGCATCAGCCACACCGAGTTAATGGACTGTGTTTCAGCAGAGCGGGTGGGTGGCGAACCACACAGAACTATTTAGCGTTCAGGGAGCCTTTTCTTCTTGTCTAAAACTGTTACTTAAGCCTCTGCAGTTATCAAGGAGTACGTGCCGCTGGAACGTGTTCAGCTTACCCCTCTGGTAGCAGGGGTAACTGCAGCAAGGCCACTGTAACAAAAGATTACACCACTGTGCTGCACGTAGCTGGCAGTGCAAGAGAATGGGGCAAAGAAATGAAATAAAATATAAAAAATAATAAGAATTAAAAAAAAAGGACTGCTGAGAAGGAAACCTTCTCCACTGGAGAAATACAAGATGCAATGCTGTTTTGTTGATGTTCTTTGTTCTCACCCATGACAGTTATCAGGGAGATACTGGACTGAGTTTGTAACTAGAGCAACTGGCGTAAAGTACCACTGAATTCACCAGAACTGTATGGATTTACACCAGCTGGGTAATGGAGGAGGGAGTGAGCTCAATTTTGCTAACAACTCTACGGAAGCTAGCTTGACTTTCATATCTTTTAAGCAGCCTGGCCGAAAAGACTGTAAAACCTAAACAGGAAAGGCAGGAGGAGAAAGAGAAAGCTCACACCAGGGAAGTGATAGGGCCACTGCCATGAATTTAGCACTAAGGCTCCACGCTGCTCGCAGCATTAAGGTGTTGCTGTATCTGAGAAAGCTTTAAACCACCCAGCCCGGGGACTGTAGCAGTTCACCAGAGGTACCACAGGATCTACCTGTGACCTTAACAAACACTTAGCAGCCCATGTCATGCTTTTCATTGCCACAGCTCATCTGGTATTGAGAACTGCCTTGAGTGGGCTAGGGCTAGGGCAGATGTATCTGCGTCCCGCGGCAGGTACAGGTACCAAGAGCTGCAGACACACGAGTAGGAGCTCAGCTCTTTAAAATACGGTGGGCTCCATCTCCCCTTGACAGCAGCAAACACTGAAGTCTGAGTAGCTTTAAAATCGATTTACGGGTACTTTGGAAATTTCCTGCCTTTTCTGCATCCACACGGGTTCATCTGAAGGAGATTCTCCCTCACCTATTAAAACAAGATGCCTGAACACCAGGACTGAGCTTCTCTCCTACTCACAACAGCAAGCACTACATCAAGAAGCAGGCTGTTCTCTAACCTGCTGCGTTTTCAGTTTTAAACACAATAATCCAAAAAAACCTGCATAATATGAGCAATCCAAAATTTTTAAGCTGAAGATTTCTGCACATCATTGCTTTTCCCTGGAACAACAGAAATGCATAAATTCATCCATGACAATGTGTTATCTCACATCTTACTACCTCCATCTGCTGTTTTGCCCATGCACTATCACTTTCACCTTCAAAACCTGAAAAAAAATAATTGTGTTTTGACAAATAAAATGGGTAGATCCAAACCTCTAATAATAATGGCTATTAAAACTAACAGAGAAATTGAAAGAGCCCCATATAACTGCCTTTGCATTTTTCAGAATTTCCAGAAGTTAGGATATCATCATCAGGCAATCTATGCACCCCATCACAGTTCCTGTCATTTCAGGTGCAGAGATACCCTTTTTCTTAGCTTTGGAGAGCACCCTGATATCCATGAACCAAGCAGAACATGCTGGCTCACATACATATTTTATTTAGGTGCTGGAAACCAAGCGGTAACCCGTCAGGAAATTTGCTAAAGGTTAGTGTTCAAATATTGTATCTATTGATTATGATAAAATCTTAACTTAGAGTATTTTTTTCCTGCAACTATCATGTGTACTGGGTTTGATAAACAAAGGACGCTAGTTGAAGCTCAAGACATCTTGAAGGCTCAATTCTTGCACCTTTTTTCCGGTTCCTTGAAATTAATGCCTTCCATGTGAGAAGTGTTTCCTTATGTCATGTCACTAATATTTCTGTATAGCAGAGGGAGTTGGTTTTGTCCATTGAACATGAAAACTTTTATAGCAGATTTCTTATTCTGGGTCTTTTTTTTTCATACCATTAAACAGAATGCAATTTTTCATTTCAGCTACTAGGCAACTAACAATTTTCACAACAGTCATCAAAATTATTCACAGAGAGGAGGAAATTGAGTGAAGAGAGATGTCAGATGGCTGTTGCTTATTTAATGCCTGGCTTGCAAATGAGGAAATATAAAGTAATTGAAAAACAAACTGAAAATTCGTCGTCATCCATTGCATAGTATATGCTGTCATATAGAAATTCATAAGTGTTAGGAGACTTAGGAAAGCAATGGCGTGGGGATTTAAATTAATGGAAGAGGGATGAGGAGCATGCTCTCCTGGGTTAAATATGCTTCACTGAGACAATAAATTAAATAAAATCGATACTAAGAAACACTAGTGACATGTTCTTGGGAGCCACAGAAGAGTAATGAAAAAGAAGCAGTTTGGAAAGCACTCCAACTTGATGCTTTAGAAGAGAGCTTTTCATTAACATTGATTTTTGGAGACTTCTATTCATTGAAAGTTATGCAAAAGTACGTGGCTTTGGCAGGACCAGCTAAACAAGTACTGGTCCATCATATAGATCGCTAACTTTGTAAAATTCATTCTAATGACAAAATCAACAGTAAGTGACATGACAAATCCCCTGCACTTCTTCAGCTTCGGGGAAACTTCAAAACCCTAAATCCTAAATATTCCTGTCTTCATTTCCAAATAAAGGATAATCATGTATCTACCTTCCTTAGAAGGCATTAGAAAGGCATTTGGAAAACACTCTGAAAACAACACATATAAATAGTTATATATATCACTGCCAAGAATAAGACAGACAGCTTTGACATATGTCACATTATAGAAATAAAGGACAAAATGCTTGAGAATATAATTGTGTAATGGCTATTATTTTAGGATTTGGTCACTGTTATAGGCAACCTTATAAAGAAATCACAGAAATCACAGAAATCACAGAAACACTAGGTTGGAAAGGACCTTCAAGATCATCAAGGCCAACCATTAATCCAGCACCACCATGTCCCCTAGACCATGTCCTGAAGCGCCACATCCACACGTTTCTTGAACACTTCCAGAGATGGCGCCTCCACCACCTCCCTGGGCAGCCTGTTCCAATGCCTGACCACCCTCTCAGTGAAGAAATTTTTCCTAATATCCAATCTAAACCTCCCCTGGCGCAACTTGAAGCCATTTCCTCTTGTCCTATCGCTAGTTACTTGGGAGAAGAGGCCAACACCCTCGTCGCCACAACCCCCTTTCAGGTAGTTGTATAGAGCGATAAGGTCTCCTCTCAGCCTCCTCTTCTCCAGACTAAACAACCCCAGTTCCCTCAGCCGCTCCTCATAAGACTTGTGCTCCAGACCCAGATGTAGTGAGGGGAATACAACATTTTAAGAGCGTATGTTCTAACTTTCTGCATATTGCAAGTGACATCATTTTTCTCAGATTTTCTTACATTGGGACTGGTAACTCATCTGAAGAAAACCTATTTTCATTGTTAAAACAACTCTCCCAACTATCAGAACTTCAGGTCTGGTGAAGTAATCAATAGTCCTCAAAAATGTTACTTTCACAGACTGTGAAATATATATTTGCCTGGAAAAATTACATGCAATTATCACAAATTCTTAAAAAAAGGAGCTAGGCCCTTTCTCATTCTGCAACTCAGACCTGTTGTGCTCTAGTCCTCTACTGGGAAAGTCAAAACATCTCATAACCCTGGGGTCTACCACACTCTACAGCAAGAATGGGTCTTAGAATATGTTAAAATTAGGCTGTAGTCTGGTTTAATTGATCCTCAGTTGAATTCATATTATTTAATTGAGTGGGAAATTTAAACCAGCAAAACAAAACAAAACTACAATGACTGTAAATGATTTATATGTGGTTCCTAACTCATTGTGGAACTGAGAATAGCTGTGCCTGATGCTTCACTGGACCCTCTAATTAGTAGAAATGATCCATGGCTGTGGCTGGATAATTCTGAGAAAGTTCCTTCAGTCCTCTATGCCTCAGTACACCACTTTGCATAGAGATGGTTCATATTTTGGAAGTATCTATTTCTTTCCCTCAGAAAAAACCTAGACAGCTTGCTTATAGAGGATGCTTGGCTTTTGGATAGGCAAAGTTACGTGTGTCCTTCAATTAAATCCCATACTTTGAAATTGACTGATGAAAGTTGAAGTGATAAAAGCTTCATAGCACTACCAAACCTTTCAAGAAATGTCAAGTGTATGTAGTACCAGTGTTCCCAAGATTGTCTTACCAGCTGCCTTGTATAGTCCAAAATGAGATTTATTTTCAGTATATGCTATATAAAGTCACAACAGGTATACTTTTTACTGATTCCTGGTGGAAACAAGAAAAAAGTTCATATTCATAAAATTCACTCCTTGATATCTTCATTCATGACATAGACAGGGGGATTGAGTGCATCCTCAGCAAGTTTGCAGATGTTACCAAGCTGAGTGGTGCAGTTGACATGCCTGAGGGACGGGATGCCATCTAGAGCAACCTGGACAAGCTTGACGAATGGGCCCATAGAAACATCATGAGGTTCAACAAGACCAAGTGCAGGGTCCTGCACCTGGGTCGGGGCAACCCCCGATATCACAGAATCATAGAACCACAGAATCATTAAGGCTGGAAAACACCTCTAAGATCATCGAGTCCAACCATCAACCTAACACCACAATGCCCACTAAACCATGTCCTGGAGTGCCGCATCTACACATTTTTTGAACACCTCCAGTGATGGTGACTCTACCACCTCCCTGGGAAACCTGTTCCAATGCTTGACCACTCTCTCTATAAAGAATTTTTTCCTGATTTCTAGTCTAAACCTCCCCTGGCACAACTTGAGGCCATTTCTTCTTGTCCTATCACTAGTTATTCGGGAGAAGAGACCAACACCCACTTCACCACAACCCCCTTTCAGGTAGTTGTAGAGAATGATAAGGTCTCCCCTCAGCCTCGTCTTCTCCAGTTCCCTCAGCTGCTCCACATAAGACTTGTTCTCCAGGCCCCCACCAGCTTCATTGCCCTTCTCTGGACACGTATCAATCCAGACTGGAGGATGAAGGGGTTGTGAGCAGCCCTGCTGAGAAGGACTTGGGGGGCCTGGGAGATGAAAAGCTGGACATGAGCCGGCAATGTGCGCTCACAGCCCAGAAGCCAACCGTGTCCTGGGCTGCACCCAAAGCCGCGTGGCCAGCAGGGCAAGGGAGGGGATTCTGCCCCTCTGCCCCGCTCTGGGGAGACCCCCCTGCAGTGCTGCGTCCAGCTCTGGAGCCCTCGGCACAGGAGAGACATGGACCTGTTGGAGCGGGGCCAGAGGAGGCCACAAAAATGACCAGAGGGATGGAACACTTCTCCTCTGAGGATAGGTTGAGAGAATTGGGATTTTTCAGCCTGGAGAAGAGAAGGCTCTGGGGAGACCTTATTGCAGCCTGCCAGTACTTAAGGGGGGCTTTTAAGAAAGATGAGGACAGACTTTTCATCAGGGCCTGTTGCAATAGGACAAAGGGTAATGTTTTTAAACTAAAAGACAATAGATTCAGACTAGATAGAAGGAAGAAATTTTTGACAATGAGAGTGTTGAAACACTGGCATTGATTGTTCAAAAAAGTTGTGGATGCCCCATCCCTGGGAACATTCCAGGTCAGGTTGGGAGGGGCCCTGAGCAACCTGATCTAGTTGAAGATGTCCCTGCTCATTGCAGGGGGGTTGGATTAGATGACCTTTAAAGGTCCTTTCCAACCCAAAGATTCCATGATTCCATGATTCTATGATTCTATGAAAAAAGTCTGAGCAAATAGAAAACAAAAATCACAACTCCAGATCCTGATTGTGGAACAACCAAATGAAAACATGACCTTATTCTTGAGTCTGTAGGTGTAAGGATGCTGTGAGTTTATCAAACATCCGGGAAAATAACTAACAGATAGTTCACATAACACAGCATAAATACACAGTCTTTATGTGTTTAAGTGTTAAAGGCACAGCATTTACATGACTTGGTATTGGCAGACCCTCTGCAGGACCCTCTATTTCAGACTTGATGAAAATGGAGAATCTTTCTTTTTTAGGATCATTCTCACTGTGTCTGTAATAATGTGTCTTCTCTTCTCTTGTGGCTGAATGTTGATGGAAATCCTCAGAGACCTGGAGCAGTGATGTGTCTGTACTGCCTGATTCTGGGCAAGTCGTTCCTCCTGAAGAATACTAACTTGCTCTGGTCCTCTCCTCCAGGATTCCCTCTGAATCTCCAAACGGCTACTATGAAGTCACAGATGAATTAGCAAGTAACGCAGGTTATCCCTGCGAGGGAGCTAGTGCAGAGCAAGTCAAGTGCAAGCTGAGACAGCTTTCATTGAGCGCTTTCTTTGATCTAAAGGATTTAAAGGCCTTGTATGCTGCAAAAGTAAACATGCTTGCCTTGCCCCATGCATTTTCCTTCTCCGTCTAGGGAGATGCTCTGAAGAACTTGATTCTTTCACTGCCCGCCTCCAAGACATTTTCTTGCTGTGGAAAAGGATGAGAGTTTGGCTAAAACATATTGTGCAAACTAGCATTTTGTTCCAAGTAATCACTTACGTATGTAATCAACATCTAAAACTCTACAGCAATCACCACTTCTTGAACTGAGAATGAATCAGAGGTTCTGACCTTCTCTCAGAAGACTTTTGAAATCACTACACCATGCCAACAAATGTTTTCATTGCCAGAGTGATGAAAGCAAGAAGGATGTATACTGAACATATTAGACGAATGCAGTACATCTTCACTACAGAAAACTCCCAAGTGTCAGTTCTGGAGTATATGATCAAACTGCTAAGTTCTTCTGAATTAATTATTATTTTAACCAAAGATTTGTGGTAATGGGCATCTCAAAACATGATAACATATAAAAACTACAGTGGACGTAGCTGATGAGTCCAAATTTATCGTAAGCAATGTCTGCAACACTGTATATCTGATATGCTGGATAATATCATGATACTGTGTTTGTAAAACAAACATGCTGTTTGTAAAGAGAACTGTTTACAGAAGTGCTGCAGCTGAGGATTACTTTCAAGCCATGTATGAACCTTCTAGTGCTTCCTCCAGTTTATTCCCTGCTGTAGTCTGTTTCCTTCTTTGCAAATATTACAGAGATCATTGCCTTTTCTCCTCCAACATTTCGGTTGATTTGTCAGCAGTGCAAACACTGTCTGAATTGTTAAGGCCAGGGGTCACTAAGACACATCTCACCAAAGGCATGTGCCTTAACTGTGATTCCTAATCCTCGTTAAGATTCAGAGCTCTTCAATTACACTGTTAGTCTTATTGATATGCCTCTTTCCTTCCAACATATCTATGTTAGCCTTGCTGAACTTCTGGTCTTCTACCTGTTGGTCAGTATTCTGTTTGTCTGAGAAAATTGAAAATCTATTTTCAGACAGAAATAACTATCTTCAGTGTTGCCTCTATTGCTGCCTAATTTCCTTCTACTTCATCTGTTGTGCTGCTCTTGCTTTGTGTTTTTATTTGATGTCATCCCCAGTGCACAGGGACTCCAACTCTCCTTGGCAGCAGTAGGCTGTCCATCATGCGAAGCAGACAACCACAGCACTAATCTCTGTGTTTTCTAATCCAAGAGATAAGTCAACAGTGTCTTTTCATTCCTATCTGTGTTGCCATTGCCATCAGTCACTTTACTATGAATGCCATTTTCACATTGCATTGTGAGTACACAGAACAGGACATCTCGTGCTCATGTTCCCGTGTAGTGTTGGATTATTTGATTTAGTGGCAGGTTCTGTGACTCACTGCTTCATTAGGATGACTGGGATATGCTTGTCCTTGCTGTGCATGCCTTTAGTTTCCTGATGCCAGCTACAACCCACAGCCAAATGTAATTTCTTATCTCATGGTAAAAATACTACCAGTAAAAATCCCAGCGCTTGGGATTTTCTCTAGGTGAGGGTGTTCTTTGTTTTACACTGACTATCTCTGCAATGAAGATGAGATCCAAAGGCTTTCTCACCCAGCTATTCCTGTTCAAAGATTTTCAGAGGAGTAGGAAAACTTATGTCACTCTGTATGACTTTTATCCTGGGTAAATCTAGAATAACTTCTTTAGTCACTCATGATAAGCACTGGTTTCTTCCATATTGTATGTTAAATGTCTTTCAGTGCAGCTATACTGGCCAGTGTTATGCTTGCTATCATGCTCAGTGCTAAATTCAATGTGTGTTAATGCGATGACTTTACAAACTTCAAGCTTCCCTCCAAGTTAAAGGAATTGTGCATTCCACAATTCCACTTCAGGGACATTTTGTGGAGTTTTAATTTTTATTTGATCGCTGAATTTCCTCCTTGAAGCATGTGTTCTACTAAAATTTTGACCAAGTTCACCATGACTTGTCTATTCTCTCACACTAAGGTTGTAGTTACACTGAAAGTTTACTAAGTAAGGAGCTTTGTTGAAGCTGTTTGCACTCCACCATTTCAGCTCCTGTGAACTCCAGGGAATAATGTTTATTGCTTGTCTCCTTTGTTTCTTTTACTAACAGCTTCAGATGACTTGCCCTTTACTTGGCCACATTTTCTCCAGTCTAAAATTGCCTTTTATCACTTTTGTGGGTTGATATTATGGCTGGCTGCACCATCTATCAGGAAACAAATTGCTCCTTAATGTAAAAAACAGATCATAAAAAGCAGCATCCTTCTTCCTCAGTGCAGCGACAACCTTGGGATCCACCAGGCTTGCTGGAAGTGCTCTCCTTGTCCTGGTTAGTGCAGAAAGCAAGGCTTTCTTTTTCTCTCTCTTTCTTCCCCTCCCTCCCTCCCTCCCTCCC
>NW_010565290.1:0-4542 GCF_000687285.1 Phaethon lepturus
CGGCGTCTTCGAGGTGGGGACAACCCTGCCCCATCCCCGACCTTTGTACTCGGTGGCTGGGCAGCCCCTGCGCGGGCAGAGGGACGGTGCAAACGGGCCGAGCTGTGCGCTGCCGTGGGGTGTGTGGGCAGGGCTCCCGTGGGTCTAAGTCGTCGGCCCTCGGTGCACCTGCCTGTAGCCGCAGGCGGTGCTAGGCCAACCGTCGTGCCCTCTGCTTGCCTGGCTCTACAGGCTGATGTGTTTTACTTCTGCAGAGTCTCTTGGGGTGCTTAGTGCTACAAGCTGGCAGATTGCCAACGTGTTTTGCTCTTTGTTTCATTCTGTTGTCCCCTAAAGGAAGAATGCCAGCTGTGGGACAAGAAGTGCAGGCCGTGCCACTTCCACAGGTACTGGTGGGATGTGGCGATTCTACACTGAGGACTCTCCAGGGCTCAAAGTGTAAGTTGGGTATATGGGTGGTGGCAGGCATGAGGGCTATATATTTCAGTTGCTTTGGTGATCTTTCAGTCTTTTAATGGAGAGAGCAGTGTTCTGGTCTGCATGGGAAAACGTGATGAATTGATGGCTGCTTAGATAGATTTGGGATGAAATATTTTATTTAATCTGTAAACCTGGAGAGATAGTTTTTAAAGTTATCGTCGTTTTAAAAAGGTTACATTTTGTAGTTGTCTAGTCTTACCTTCAGTGGTCTTTGAAGACTGCGAGCATTCCCTCTGAAGTTGAGAAAGATTACTTGTCACGGTGAATTTAGGCATCCACATGCATATTTTTGTTCTCTTTTAATTAAACGTTTGTTTTTATTTATGAATAGATATCCGCTTGAAAACATAGTATGACTGATGTACCACATGCTTGCAGAATCTCAGGTGCTTTTATTAAAAAGCTGAAAATATATTATTTTAGCTACGCTTGCAAAGCAAGTAGTATTCAGATACCTTGTATAGCTCTGTTTTTACAAGGTAAATATTCCAAGGTGGTAGTGTCCCTTAAACTGTAAAGAGAGTCTAAGTTTCTACTTTTTGGCTAGAGTCATTCAGATCAGTTTCCCAAACAAGCTTTGCAGCCTGATACTTGGGTAACAAAAGTGGAAGGTGTATTTCAGCTGATGGGTGTATGCGAAGTCATACCCTGAGTGGGAGTTTGTGCTTCATGTAGAGTTATACTTCATGGCCTCTTGTTCGTATTGAGTTGAAGAGACTCAAGACACTCAGGGATGTCCTTATTGTTTTGTATTTTTTTTCCCTAGAATCCATTAGTGTTTTGGTTTTGAGTCCTTTAAGAGGGCTGCTGCTAGCTGCACGAACAGAATGTTTGAGGAAGGGCTAGTGATAGTCTAGTTAGTGATTGTTCCATGAGTGATCCTTCCTCTGAGGTTGTCTTATGTGTTTTCATTTTCATATGTGCTTCACTTCAAAAAACAAAAACTATACAGCAAACCATCACAGTAGTGGTGTTCTGCTACTGCAGGTCTTGCTTTCTCCATTCTGAATCCAGAGAGGAGGCAAGGCAAAGAAAAGAAAAAGACAACAAGCAGCAATAGTGTTTTAGAGCAAATCTATGCAGATAGGCAAGACAACTGTTTTCTGTGTCATTTGGTCTATTAAAGCTCAATTAAAAAAAATGAATAAAACCAAACTGAGAAAAAACAGAAGTGTTCTATCATTAGGTAGATTTTTTTTTTCAATAGACTTGTGATACAAACTGTCAAAGCACCTTTACCATTTTCAGTAAGTTTCCTTGTGAATTCTTTGTTTCACTTTTGATGTTGAATGGCTGCTCAATTGTTCTATCTTCAATACAAGGAGGGCAGTAAATAGATTTTTTTTTTCCCTTCTATTTATGTTGCAACACTGGTTCCCAATTTTAAGATGTTGGAACACTGGGAGTGGGGTTTTTTGCAAGCTACCCATGGGTAGCTGTATGGTCAGGCTTTTAATGGAAGAAACAAATCTGTAAAAGTGAGTTGGTTTTACGAATCACCTGCACACTAGAAGTAACATTTTCTGAACAATGGCTTGGGCACAACTTTCTTGCTTACAGCTTTCCATGTATTTTTCTACGTATGTTTTTTCCGTAGCAATCAATTGTTATGATCGCTGTCTTATTCAGTAGGCTTAAAAATGAAAATGGGTTATGGAGGTCTTGTGGTTGCCTCAGTAAAGTGCTTCAGCCAGAGTTGTTTTAAAAAATGGTTGTCATCAACTACTGCATAAAGCAGTGTGAAAGCTTAGCCTTGTGGTGGTTTTTTTGTGTGTTTCCTCATATTGTTTGAAATATGAGCTCTTCAAATTACTATGAAAACATACATAAAAACACCCAAGAACAGGCTATTTCATGCTAGCTATGATGAGGAGAATTCTGCTTTAGATCAAAAGTTTTACATTTTATATTGTGCATAATTTATACCTCTGATGCTTCAGGTATTTAATATCTGTACTCAACATCGGAAATAACAAATATGTTGAATAAGCAACTTTGTTTCGCCTCAGGAATGTACGTTTGTCTGTAGTACAGGATGCTACATAATATATATGTCTTTAAAAACAATATTAGCAAAAGGGAGCTGTGAGGGATCTGGTTGAGAGTGGGATATGATATTTTTCTCTTTAAAATTCAGATCAAGCATCGCATACTTGGGAAAGAAGACTGAACCCAAACTTGTTGCTCTTTCTGTGGCACTTGATACCTGTGGTTCCTGTATCTTGTCTTGAGCTTCCTTGTTTAAAAAGCTACAGGCGGTGTTTCCTGTGGAGCCATGATAGAGAATCAAATTGCGCTTGTGGTATAAAAGATGTGGTTCATCTGGCTTGGAGGTGTCGCTGAGGCTAAGTTGGCCTACGCCCTGCATTAACACTGCTTCCATAAAGAAAAAAAGACGGGTCATTGTCACAGGAGACTCCCTTCTGAAGGGAACAGAAGGCCCAATATGCAGACTGGACCCACTTCTTAGGGCAATCTGCTGCCTCCCTGGGGCCCAGGTTAAAAGCATGAAGAGGATGCTTCCTAGCCTGGTATGGCCCTCAGATCATCGTTCATTATTGATTTTTCAGGTAGGCAGCAATGAAATTGCAGCAAGAAGTCCAAGGGCAATCAAGAGAGACTTCAGGGCCTTGGGACAACTGGTTAAGGGATCAGGAACACAAGTAGTGTTCTCCTCTATCCTTCCAGCTGCAGGGAATGATGAGGGAAGAAACAGGAAGAGCCAGCAGATCAATACCTGGCTCCAAGCCTGCTGTCACCAGCAGAATTTTTGGTCTTTTGATCATGGGTTGGTTTGCATGACACCAGGCCTGCTGGCAACAGATGGCGTACACCTGTCTCAAAGGGCTAAAGGATCTTTGCGCAGGATTTAGCAGGGCTTGTTGAAAGAGCTTTAAACTATATTTGAAGGGGGAAGGGGTAAAACCAGGCTTCCTAGATATAAGCCCAGGGATGGCACACCAACATTTGAAGGATGGTGTGCTAGCAAGGTCCTTTGGTCTGCCGTCTCAGTGGAGGTAGGAGATGGAGATCCATGTGGCAGCAAAGATGCAAGGGTTATTGATCTGTTAGAAACCACAGAAATGCCTGAGAATGGTTATGTAGCAATTAGGGCTACTCCCCACAAAAACGTGGCAGAATCAATAGCCCAACTGAAGTGCACCTACACCAATGCACACAGCGTGGGCAACAAACAGGAGGAGCTGGAAGCTGTTGTGCAGCTGGAAAACTATGACAGAGTTGCAGTCACAGAAATATGGTGGGATGACTCGTACAACTGGAGGGCTGCAGTGGATGGCTATAAGCTCTTCAGAATGGATAGGCAAGGAAGGGCAGGCAGTGGGTAGCTCTGTACAGTAGGGAGTGTTTTGATTGTCTAGAGCTTAGTGATGGTGACAATGGGGTTGAGTGTTTATGGGTAAGAATTGGGGGGAAGGCCAACAAGGCAGATACCATGGTGGGAATCTGTTTACGGACCACTCAACCAGGAAGGAAAGACAGATGAAATATTCTATAAGCAGCTGGGAGAAGTCTCACAACTACTAGCCCTTGTTCTCGTGGGGGACTTGAAGTTCTCAGATGCCTGCTGGAAATATAGCACAGCAGAGAGGAAACAGTCCAGGAGGTTTCTGGGGTGTGTGGCAGATAACTTCCTGACACAGCTGCTGAGGGAGACAGCTAGGGAAGGTGCCTCGCTGGACCTGTTGTTTGTGAACAGAGAAGGACTTGTGGGTGATGTGATGGTTGGAAGCTGTCTTGGGCACAGTGATTGTAAAATGATAGAGTTTTTGATTCTTGGAGAATTAAGGAGGGGGGGCAGCAGAACTCCTGCCTTGGACTTCCTGAGGGCAGACTTTGGCCTGTTTAGAGGCCAGGTTGACAGAGTCCCTTTGGAGACAGTCCTGAAGGGCAAAGGAGTCCAGGAAGGCTGGACATTATTCAAGAAGGAAATCTTAAAGATGCAGGAACAGGCTGTCCCCATGTGCCAAAAGATGAGCTGGTGAGGAAGACGACCAGCCTGGTGGAACAGACAGCTTTGGCTGGAACTCAGGAAAAAAAAGA
>NW_010565290.1:4611-14447 GCF_000687285.1 Phaethon lepturus
GGCTGGAACTCGGGAAAAAACCTGAGAGTTTATGGCCCTTGGAAGAAAGGGTAGGCAAGTCAGAAGGACCACAAGGATGTCATGAGGTTATGCAGAGAGGAAATTCGAAGAACAAAAGCCCAACTAGAACTTAATCTGGCTACTGCCATAAAAGACAATAAAAAATGCTTCTAGAAGTTCGTTAGTAATAAAAGGAGGGCTAAGGAGAATCTCCATCCTTTATTGGATGTGGAGGGAAACATAGTGACAAAGGCTGAGGAAAAGGCTGAGGTACTTAATGCCTTCTTTGCCTCAGTCTTTAATAGTAAGACCAGTTCTTCTCTGCATACCCAGACCCCCGAGCTGGAAGACAGGGACGGGCAGCAGAATGAAGCCCCCATAATCCAATGGAAAATGGTTAGCAACCTGCTACACCACTTAGACACATACAAGTCTATGGGGCTGGATGGGATCCATCCAAGGGTGTTGAGGGAGCTGGCGGAAGTGCTTACCAACCCACTTTCAATCATATATCAGCAGTCCTGGCTAACTGTGGAGGTCCCAGTTGACTGAAGTTGGCAAATGTGATGCCTGTCTACATGGAAGGAGGATCCAGGAAACTACAGGCCTGTCAGTCTGACTTTGGTGCTGGGGAAGGTTATGGAGCAGCTCATCTTGAGTGCTATAGATTAGTTTGGCTTGGAAGGGATCTTTAAAGGTTGTCTGGTCCAACAGCCCTGCAATGAGCTGGGCCATTGTGCGGCACGTTCAGGACAGCCAGATGATCAGGCCCAGTCAGCATGGCTTTATGAAAGGCAGATCCTGCTTGACTTACCTGATCTCCTTCTATGACAAGGTGGCCTGCTCACACTGTCTCCCACAGCATCTCCTGGAGAAACTGGCAGCTCAGGGCTTGGACAGGCGTATTCTTCGCTGGGGGTAAAGAACTGGCTGGATGGCCGGGCCCAAAGAGTTGTGATGAATGGTGTTAAATCCAGTCGGTGGCCAGTCACAGGTTGTGTTACCCAGTGTTCAGTATTGGAGCTAGTTCTGTTTAATATCTTTATCAATGATCTTGATGAGGGGATTGAGTGCTCCCTCAGCAACTTTGCAAACACCACCAAGTTGGGCGGGAGTGTTGATCTGCTCGAGGGTAGGAAGGTTCTCCAGAGGGATCTGGACAGGCTGGATTGATGGCCTGAGGCCAACTGTATGAAATTTAACAAGACTAAGTGCCAGGTACTGCACTTGAGTCACAACAACCCCATGCAATGCTACAGGCTTGGGGAGGAGTGGCTGGAGAGCTGCCCAGTTGAAAAGGACCTTGGGAGTGTTGGTCGACAGCCGGCTGAATATGAGCCAGCAGTGTGCCCAGGTGGCCAAGAAGGCCAACAGTGTCCTGGCCTGTATGCGAAATAGTGTGGCCAGCAGGAGTAGGGAAGTGATTGTGCCCCTGTACTCGGCACTGGTGAGGCTGCACCTCGAATCCTGTGTTCAGTTTTGGGTCCCTCACTACAAGAAGAACATTGAGGAGCTGGAGTGTGTCCAGAGAGGGCAACAAATCTGGTGAAAGGTCTAGAGCACAAGTCTTCTGAGGAGCGGCTGAGGGATCTGGGGTTGTTTAGTCTGGAGAAGAGGAGGCTGAGGGGAGACCTTATTGCTCTCTACAACTACCTGAAAGGAGGTTGTGGTGAGGTGGGTGTTGGTCTCTTCTCCCAAGTAACAAGTGATAGGACAAGAGGAAATGGCCTCAAGCTGCACCAGTGGAGGTTTAGATTGGGTATTAGGAAAAATGTCGTCACCAAAAGGGTTGTCAAGCATTGGAACAAGCTGCCCAGGGAGGTGGTGTAGTCACCATCCCTGGAGGTATTTAAAAGATGTATAGATGTGGTGCTTGGGGCCATGGTTTAGTGGTGGACTTGGCACTGCTAGGTTAACCGTTGGACTCAATCTCAAAGGTCTTTTCCAATCTAAATTATTCTATGATTCTATAATAATGCAGCTTTATGAAAGACATTTCTGAGAATGAACAGTACTAAATATTTAGCGGTGCCTGAATCACTTTGTTTATTTAAACTGCATGATGGGCTGAGAAGATTCAGATGTACGGGCAAGAATTGCAGGGTTTCAGCAGGTTGTCTTTGGGATGAGGCAATACGGTACACATGTCAGTATTGGCAAGCTGATTATTCTGTAGGGCTATTGATGTCATCTGCATGCTTAAAAAAAACCCCAAAGACACAATCCCCCCTGTTTATTTCCGTGCTGCTCTGTTCTTGTTAGCGGTGCTCCTCTATTCCTGTGTGCCTTTGCAAAGAGTAGCTTACATATTACTAATACTGAAAGCTCAAATGTATTAAGTAGTAATTCAGGTACAGGGTAAGGACTTTGTGCACCTGATATCATGATGATTTATGTTATGTAGGGCATAAACTTCAAAGATTTATAAAACACTGGCGATTGATGAGTACATTCTGTTGCTTAATAAAAGATATCCCTTGTTAGGGGTTGCTTATGTAGTTGCTCTGTGTGTGGACTTTTTTATTTTGTGTGTGTTGTCATTGGTGTATTTGCTAAATGCTTTATGTCTGTGTTCAGGGTTCTCCATACCCAAATAAGTCTAAGTATGATAGATAATAATTGAGTTTTAAAACTCAGTGTAAGATTACAGTTATGAGCATTTGAAGTACATGGACCATGATCTCAGAAAAATATGTTAGTAAATTGTTTCTATCAATTTTCATTTTTGTTTTTACTTTTTATTCAAGTAACATTTACCTGCTTATAAACAGTTACCTGGAGGGTAATCCAGGCTGGATAACAGAATTCATGGTGTTTCTCCCAATAGCAGGTTGAAAATCAGAAATGAGGTTGTATGAAGCAGTGTCGAGTGTGTGTAATTGTGTAGTAATTCGCGTAATTGTGGTGTCTCAGAACAGTGTGAAATGGCTGATTTAGTCCGTTTAACATGCACCCTAAGATTGAACTGTTTTTTTAGAAACCTCGTTATACAATTTCTAAACAATCTATAGAAGTGGGAAGGAAAAAAGTTAAGGAATTTGTGGATTTATATATTTTAGGTAATGATTTAATGATGGAGTTAACTTTGACATTCTGTTCATCTTCTTCAAGAAAATTGAAGTCCCTGTCTCTCACCCACTGCTGCTATTGTTTTCAAATGAAATAAAACCTCTGAAAAAAACAGCTAACGTGAATTCTATGCCAAAATTTTACTAGACACTAGAGGACTCTCTTGGTTTTTGTATCTGACTATATATCTGCTCAGGTGGCTATCTGAGTAGTAAATATACTCTCTGGAAAATTATCGTCTGTTTTCACACAATGAGTAATAATGAACTATTAATTACTTTTTTAATAAGGGGAGGTGTTATTATATTGTGCTTCATAGTTATGTAACATTTAGGATATATAAAACTGTATCTTTAAAAACACAGGGGCAGCAGCAGTTTTCAATAGAGATGGCTATCTCATTTCTGTGTACTTTAAGGGATTTTTATGGGAATGGGACTTTCCTTGTACTTTCCTTGCTTATGAACTAATGAGTTCTCTTGGCTGATAATGACTGGCCTTTGGGCAAAGCAGACTTTTTTTTTAATGTTAATGCATTTTTTCTTTATTTTTAGTGGGCCTGTTCCAGTTTTGGTCATGAGTCTGCTTTTTATTGCTTCTGTGTTTATGCTGCACATCTGGGGTAAATATACTCGTTCATAGACTCAGCTGCCAACTTAAAGCATACATCTTGGACCAAAAATATGGTGGATCCTGATTGTTCTTGGAGAGAGACTGGGGAAGCTTCCTATCACCTGTTGAAGTCCTGTCAGCTTTGGCTCTAATACTGAATGAATTTCTCAGTTTGCTACTTGGGCAGGTTTAAAGTCTGTCATGGGTCATTTTATATTTGTATCTGTACACTTAGAATACAGGTATTGCAATAAAAGTTGTATATGGAAACAGAAGCAGTCTTAACTGTATTTTTTTCTCTTATTCCAACATATGACAAGTAAAACATTATACATGTGGTTTTCATATATACCCATATTTCTGAGTAAATGCCATTTGACAGTTCAAACCAGATTCTCTATACTGTACATTGCTATAGAATTTTATGACAGAAGATCTTTTTTTTGTGACTGGGAGAGGCAAAATCAGGTGCACAAACATGCAAAGGTTACAAACATGTTTGTTGAAATAAAACTGAGGTACACTAGCTGAGCTGGTCATGTTCTTCTCTTAACTCCAGAAAAATAGCTGGAGTTGTTTCATTTATTTCCTAAATGCATGTTAAACTTTACTGAGTGCTCATTATACATAAAAGTATATACATATGCTTGTTTTTTCAAACTGCATTTGAGGAACAACGTGAACTGGTACCTAACTGATTTTAAAAAGAATAATTACATGGCTGTCAAAGACGTGTTTCTTTTGCAGGTCCAGGCTCTTTCAAGGAGACCTGGGGAGGAAAATGGAATGGGAGGACTGGGAAAGCAACAGCTGCATTTTAAATAACAGGACATGGAAACAGGCTGGGATACAACTAGATGTCTCTAATCACTCCAGTTTCCGACTGTGTTTTCTTTATTTTCCTTTTGAACAGTCAGTCAGCTCTTCCTTCTCTTTTTAAACCTACATACATAGCATTTCAGTTGTTTCTCACTGCTGATGTGGTCTTAGGATTCAGATAACCAAATCAGGCCTTTCCATCCAACTGGATAGAATTATTTTAGCCTGTTCATGTTATGATTCCTGTTTGAATATCAGGTTGTAATGGGAAAACGATATTCTTGGTTATGCAGCCTTCACACAAGCATTGACTGCTGACATGTAGAAGCAGCCTCTCATGCACCACCTTCCTTTAAAGCAATTCTTAAAGTAGCGTTACTTCTGAAAAAAAGAAACTGTTCAGAACAAAAACAAGAATAAGGAATGTAGTCTAAGAGCTATAAGGAGAATTGCTTTGAGCTGTGCTTATGCCATAATACCTAGTGTAAATGTAGAGGGGAAAGAGAAGAGTTGGAGCGGAAACTGAAAATTGTCTTACAAAATGTCATGGTAGGAGGGTTTTCAGAGGGTTGAAAGTTGAGGAACAGGGAATTCTGGTGACTCAAAGGTAGTGGGGTAGCAGAATACACTAAAGTGGTAGAAACTGAGACAAATAAATCGTGCATCAAAGAGAAAATGATCCACAAATCACTTACCAGTATGCATATGGAAGGGAAATAAAAACACAAGGGACAATGAAACAAATAGGGAGATTAGCTCACCACTTCAAAAGGCTGAGATAAGGATCTCTTATTTAAATGCTTTGCCTAGCAAGAAAATAAAATCTGTACAGTGAGTGATTTCATTTTAAGGAAAGAAAGAAAATGCTAATAAAAGACTAAATCAAGTCAGCTTTTCTACTGACCATGTGGACAGATTGCTGCTGACTTAATTTGTGGTACTCAAAGGGAAAGGAATAATGGATAACAGTAATACCTAAACAGGTAACCTCCTCTTTACTCTTGATGATACAGTTTTCTAACACAGCAGGGAACAATTTTCTTCAAAACACATCCGGTCCCTAAAAGCTGTTTTGCCACATCAAATAACACCATTTAAAGCCTTCCAGATTTTTGCTTGTCTGGTATCTCGCTGCTTCTAAAGACCAAAATGAGCTATGAAATCAGAAAAGGAAAAGGGGCAGGGGCGAGGCTTACTGCTGTACAGTCTACATTTAATTCAGTAGAGTATAAAAATGTTAACTATTTTGACAATGCTGTCCTTGATTAAATATTTTGTTTTCTAGAATGGCCTGCATACGCTGTCAAGGAGTCTCGTGTCTAGTTTTTCACAAATTGCTTCCCACACCTTCTTGGCTTTATATTTTGGAAATGTGAGCTTTCCTGTGGTTTAAAAAACTGCTGCTTTAATTTGTAGAAGAAGTGGTACTTCAGTTGGATGCAGCTAGCTGAAACATCCGTAGCTTGCTTTGATGTTCCTTGTACATGATAAAATGACAGATTTCTCTATTGTATGTTTGCAATTTGTGATCATTTTAATGATTAGCATAAAAGCGTAGGATATTCATGTTCATATTTTTAACATTTCATGTACATGAGCTGTAGTAGATTATTGCAATTGATGTTTATCAGAACTTCAGCTCCACAGCAGTACAGACAAAGAAGTGCAGGTTGCAAAGACTTCCCAGAAATTCGGCTAATAATGAATGTGAAATTCTGTTTGACCTGGGTGAATAAATTATGGCCATGCTGATAAACTGTAGCTAATCTGTAATACAGAAAACTAGTCTTTTGGTAATAGGTGGAAAAGAAGAAAAGATGGTCGTTGGCAAAACTTCATATCTGACAGCTAGGAATTAGTAAAACTTTGGATTTTTATACCTGCTTGTATGTGGTTGAAATACAAGCTTGGTTGAGCTGACTGTTAGAAACTGTAAATATCTTTATAGTTTACCTAGGTGCTACAGAAGGCTCTAGGTCCACAAAGCTCTTTACTTTGTCTCCTTAACCGTAAAGGTTCAGGAAATCTGGAAGAACTTCTGTTTCCTTAGAATATATGATAAAGTACTAGAATCTTTTATTCTTGGCTTAACAAAAATATTTGCAACCTCAGGTGCCATTATTCCTTAAGTGAAGAAGGGGTTTTATAAGGAAATGGCCCTGTTGTACATGAGCACATCTGTGTCACTTACGCAATAGATCTGAGTATGTGAGCCAACTTCAGTCCTATTTAACAGAGGAGTAGAAGCTGAAAGACGCTGTTCTTGAGGGTTGGATGGAATAGGTAGCTGGTGAAGAGGAAGACTGTAAAAGTTCCCTCTGAGCAAAAGACTCTTAACTTGTTATCTAGGAGAAGAGGGGGAGAGCTGGACTTAAATGCCTTTTTGATAGGAACAGCTTTAATCTTTGCTCTTGGACCTTTTTGCACACTGAAGTCAATCACCCACAAGCTATGATCTGTAGGTATGTGGGCTTCCTTAGTTCTGACATTTCAGAACTACCATTTACTTCTGCTGCCTGTGTAGAAGCCAACTCTACTACACAAAAACTATTTTTTTTTTTTCCCTTCTAGGCTTCACTGTTTACTGGTATCCAGTTGGTTACATCCAGGCCAACTTTTCTTGTAGTGTGCATATAGCATGTGGATTCCTCCCATCTCTTGCCATCATGTCACGATAAATACTGTGCCTCTGCTAACCATTCACAAAGTTTCTCATTCTGCAAGGGACCAAGGGGAAGGGCAGTTGTTCAAGTGCATAATTCATGACTGTCCCATACCTACACAGCTCTTTTGCAGCAGAAGGAATTTTTTTTTTCTTTTATCACATCAGACTCTGAATTTACCCTCCAAGAAGAAACTCTCAGCTCTTTCCAATGTCTCATCTATCTGCAGCTGTTTCTTAAACTCTCTGAGCCTATCAGACGTAACATAAACTAGTGTAAGCTCTCTTCAGTACTGTTCACAGTAAGTTATAATGCCTTTACTACAGGCACATATATACATCTGTAAAAATACATGCATGCACGTGTGTATGGTGGCTTTTTCAGTTTAGAAATGCAAAAGGATGTGTCTCTGAAAGCATGAGATGGTACACCCTTATTAGTCTGCACTGTGACAGCAGTGCAAAGAAGCAAACAGAACAGCTTGTGTTCTTTTCCTCAGCTGTGTTAGCTAAGAGATGAGTGGATGTTATACTGAGATCATGTGGTGAGAGCTAAATCATTTTAGAAATATATTAATAGATTCTGTGAAAGGCTTGGTAGAATTTTTTTTTTTTTTTTTTTTTTTTATTTTGTCTGGAAAAAGAGATGCCTCTTGTTTCCTCAAAGGCTAACTTTGAGCCTGTATACTTCCAGCTTTTATAATAAGGCTGCATTGACATCCTCATATTAGCTCTTCATATAAATATGTTTCATAGAAGGATATGTTTTGTAGACTTGGCATTGTTAGTAATATATTAAGAGTATTAACAATTCTTAACTTGGCATGCAAGCTAACTTTATCCTGGGCTGCATCCAAAGCAGCGTGGCCAGCAGGCGAAGGGAGGGGATTCTGCCCCTCTACTGTGCTCTGGTGAAACTCCACCTGGAGTCCTGCATCCAGCTCTGGAGCCCTCAGCACAGGAAAGACATGGACCTGTTGGAATGGGTCCAGGGGAGGGCCACAAAAATGATCCGAGGGATGGAGCACCTCTCCTGTGAGGACAGGCTGAGAGAGCTGGGCTTGTTCAGCCTGGAGAAGAGAAGGCTCTGGGGAGACCTGATTGCAGCCTTTCCGTACTTAAAGGGGGCTTGTAAGAAAGATGGGGACAGATTTTTAGCAGGGCCTGTAGTGATAGAACAAGGAGTAACAGTTTTAAACTGAAAAAGGGTAGATTTAGATTAGATATAAGGAAGGAATTTTTGACAATGAGGGTGGCAAAACACTGGCGCAGGTTGCCCAGAGAGGTGGTAGATGCCCCATCCCTGGAAACATTTAAGGTCAGGTTGGACGGGGCTCTGAGCAACCTGATTCAGTTGAAGATGTCCCTGCTCCTTGCAGGGGGGTTGGACTAGATGAGCTTTAAAGGTCCCTTCCAACCTAAACTGTTCTATGATTCTATAAGAGGGGACTGTCTGCCTTTTGGCTTTTTTTTTTATTGAGGGGGAAATTGTATAGCATTTGTGATTTCTGTTTTGATTTCAGAAGTTGGTGAAAAGAAAGGCAGGCAAAGCAAGAGCACATTTGAAGTTACTGAGTACACCTCATCCCTGACATGTATGACCTTCTCTTCTTCCTTCTGTGTTCTAGTTGTCGCTCTAGTTGTTCTCAGGAGGCTGCTGATTGTACTGAATTGTGCCATTTAGTAGGATAATGCTGTAATGCAGAGACATGGCAGGTAGTAACAATAGTGAACAGAACAGACCCATTTTACTTAAGACAAAATCCAAGTTCAGATGTGAATCACCACAGATTTTACATCTTTATCTCACGTTCGACTGCAGGTTGCAAATAATTGTCTTTGTTTCTTATTTTGAAGGATTTTTCACTGGATGCCTTCCAGAACAGAGTGTGTGATTTTTTTGACCAACCAGAAATGAAGGAATTCTTTGAAGTTACACTATCATTTCATAAAACAGAACTAAGCAAAACTTTTCATGCACTGCCTCCTCCAAAGAGCTGTTTGTCTTAATATCAATAAAGTGAAATTCTAGCTAGTTTAGTGCGATTTGGTTTAGTTCAATTTAGTTCAGTTATCACAGAGTAAATATACTGACCTGTTTTCTTCCTCTGATACTACAGAGAGATATAAAATATATTTACAAATGCTGCAGAGATAAGGCATTATCTCAGTGAAATGCTTCCCGAATAAAATCAGAACTAAATTTATGATCAGTATCCTCCAGTTTCAGAGGGGCTGCATCCCTAACATCTATTAATTATCAAACACCATCCTAAGAGACCTTTGTCCAAGTTTATTAACTACTGTTTTCGTTGTTTTTCTGGTAAGGTAATATGAAAAGAACCTAAAGCAAAATACATTGCCAAGATTGGCTAGTAAGTAATGTTACTTCTTACTTACATAGAGGTACCATGCAGTTAGAGTACGGTATATGTTGCAATCAGTGGAGGAGAGCATATGTGTTCTTCACCTCAGGAAGACATCTTGTGAGGGAAAAAACAACAGCATGATATGAACTGCTGAGAAGTTTGCAAAGGACCAAACTATTGTAACTGAGTGTGAATCTGAACCTGATGCAGTTGTTGGGCTTGGTAGACGTAGCTTTCTAATTTTGTTCCATTGTTTCCACGCTCCTTGCTTAAAAGCTTTTTTTTTTGTCACCTTTGATGGCGTT
>NW_010565291.1:0-29436 GCF_000687285.1 Phaethon lepturus
TTCCCACTCCTCTCTCTGGCTGCAGTTGCTGGTTTGGGGGTTTTTTCCCTCCTTCTTAACTCCAGTCCTCCAGAGGCACTACCACCATTGCTGATGGGCTCAGCCTTGGCCAGCAGCGGGTTCGTCTTGGAGCCGGCTGGCACTGGTGCTGTCGGACATGGGGGAAGTTCTGTCAGCTTCTGGCAGAAGCCGCCTTTGTAGCCCCCTCACTACCAAAACCTTGCCACACAAACCCAATACATGGGTTAACACTCTAGCCAAATTCAGCATCTTCAGAAGCCCAGGAGAAGACTGGAGAAGAGCACTGCTCCACTCCCCCTATTGTTTAGCTGAAACAAATTAAATTAAACAACTGTGAATTCATTAATAATAAATCAGTGTGAAGTTAACTGCATGTTAGTGATACTCATGTTCATGTGTTGTGTCTGTTCTCCCTTGTGCTCCTGGCTATTCTAACCTGCCAGTTGCCTTGACACTTTTGTGTATAGAGAGCATGAAAAATTACCTTTCTCCCTGGTAACTGAAGTGTGGGACTTCTGCATTCCCTCACATGTTTGTGAATAACAACTATTTTCTGGACTGCCAAAAATTTGCAAGTTCAACTCTTAGATGTGAATTTAGAATTATAGAATTATACCCAAGATCCTGTATTTTGGACCATTAAGTTTTGTTGTTGCACTGAGAGACATGATATTAAAGAAAGATGAATATACTTTTCTTTGACTTGGTATATCCCAAAATAAATCCTTATGTGGATAGAAGTGAAAAAAGGAAAAACAGTAAGTGCTGATGACAAAAATTACAGGCTGCATGGTCCTTTTACACTGATCATCACAACCACATTGCATATTGCACATTTTAAAATCTACTGAAATTATCTGTGGCATAAGAAAACAAGACTGATGTTTTAATACTAATGTAATTTTTTTTGACAGTGATGAAAGACAAAGGTTACAAAGCCCATGTGATGTTCTTTTGGACTTTGGATCTGAAGTTGCCTTCAAAGACATAGTAAAGCTTCAGCTAATTCTTACCAATCACACTGGAATCAGTGCTCCATTCAAACTAGAAGCTGAGTATTTTACTGGCTATTCACTTACTCCAGAACAAGGAATCTGCCCGTAAGTCTTGCTTTTCTGCATAATGACTTAAATACTAATTTAGGTCTGGATTAAGTCTGCAGTCACAAGATACACTTTCTGCAGTGCTCTGGTGGGGTGTTTTTAAGCTTTTACTCTTGACAATGGTAATGAAACCTGCTGGTGAGGTTTCCTGCAGAAACAGGAAGCTTGCAATGCAAGGATGGAAGGTTTAGCTGGTGGAAATGGCAAAACACTCTTGTTGCCAATGGACTTAAGCTGATTTACGCTAGCCAAGGCTCTGTTGTGTTAGACTGTACACAGTCTTACAACTTTCAAGTTGATTCACTCTTAAGGATGTTACTTTCAAAAAATGCTTGTAAGCAGTCCTTCTTTAGGTTATAATGGCCGCTAATGTAGGAGTCAGATAGAGCTGTTACTTTAGCAGAGTTTCTCTCATGTCACAGAATTGTCACTGTGATTTCTTTATTTTTCCAAGCTCCTCAAGCTACCTGGTGAAAAGAAGAGGGCCCGTCACAAAACATGCAGCCAGAAGAGCACAGTCAGGTATGAGAACAGCTGTTAATCCCCTCAGTGGCAAGAAAGCAAAAGCCAACTGACTACCGTATTCAGCGTTAAATGTGCCAGTTAGGCACATCATTTCATTCTTGGAGTATCTGGATAAGTCTATACTGTTAAATGACTTAGTTCCTCGGTTCATTCTTGAGTTTGAAAGCCCACGTTGCATAAGCATTAGGTCAATCTCTCTCTTCCCAGTCCCCCCCCCCCCCCCCGTTTTTTTTTTCTTTCTCTCCCCCTCCCTTCCTTTCTCTCTCTCTTTCCTCTCTTTTTTTCTTGAAAACAACAGTCTGAAACAAAAATGGGTGATTCTGGTGATAGTTCACTCCCAGAATCACTCCCAGCACAGAGTATGGATGACATCCACAGCGTTTGGCTATTTCCCTCTTATACAGTCTTCCAATATTATTGCAGCAGGCTTTTCTCCCTCAAACTCTTTTATATATTCTCCCCACTGTGGAAAGCTACAGCACAGCCCATCTATCATTTCTGATGTGTTGTGCTGAAAAATAATAATAGTCGAAGCCACATGAGACCTAGGGAGGGAGGAAATGGGAGCAAATGCTATAACGTGTGGATGTGTCTTCTGTATCCAAAATAAAACTTGAACATATTGGTACTTTGCCATAGTGTTTGGTATCTGTTACAAAGACAGAGGCTTTCAGCTGTTGAATTAGTACTTAAGATTGGAAAAATGCTGTTCTGACAGATTCCATGCAAGCTTTTTGATTTAGAAGGCCAGGTGACTCAGAATGTGGAAAGGCTTTGCTCTTTGTAATTCATTCTTTGTGTTGAAGAGCACACAGAGGTAAACAGGCAGCTGCTAATAGAATGATAACCAGTTAGCACAAATTCCAGCTTCTTTTTCTCAAATTGAGGGTGTGTTTTCATGTAACTAATTAGTGCCTTGCATATCCCAAAAAGTCCTGGATCAGGTTTTTGGAAGGGAGTCCTTCTATGAAATAATCTCTGCAAGAACTCTCAAAAAAACAGATTAAGACCCACTGCAGAAGGGAACTTGTGTAAAGTGGTATAAATGTGGGTTGTGTAAATAATTCCAGGTTTTTTTTTTTTAAGCTAGTGAGGTTAGACCAATTAACACCAGCTAAAAATATAATCCGTTGAAAGACTCACTTTGTTCTGTTTCCTCAAAATTCATCAAATGCTTCTTTGCTGTGCTCCTTCAGAATTTGCAGCAGCAGTGCTATCTCATGGGAAGGGAGTAGCTTTCCATGTACAACCTTCCACAGGAACTCTGAAAGCCTTCCAGCAGCTAATCGTAGAAATAACAGCTTACAACAACATGTGGGGAGAGTACTGGGATGATCTTGTCTGTAAGGTAGGTGAGGGTTCAGTTTCGAGTGAAGTATTGCTATGGCAGATTTTAGACCAATTATATTTCCCAGATTCCTTTCTGTTAAAAATACTTTTTCAGTTTGTTAGGATTTCTGTAAAAAATCAGGATAGATATTACTATACCGCTACCTCCAACAACAAATAAGGAGTGATTGTTTGCTCTTACAGTGCGCAGTTTAGTTTTGGGGTAACGTGTTTATCCCTTGGGAAGTTTTCATGTGCCTTTAAAATGAGTGGAGCAGTTTAGATTTATAAAATCTGTTTAGTAGCTGGCCAGTGCACTGCTCTGCTCTATCAATACAATATATTGTGTTGTATGGAAAAGCTGCAGGAAGGCTGATGAATGTATGAGGTATTGCATTCTCCTGCTGAGAAGAGCTTTCGTTAGCATATGAATTAGATGCTGTCAAAAGAAACCAGTCAAAAATATTTGAAAATCCAACCAGTTTTCAAAACATAATTTTGTAACCCAGAGAACTAAAGTTTTATCTTGATTTTGATAGCAAAAATTCATTTTTAATAGGTGGGAGACTTACAACCTAAATTAATTCCTATGCAAATGACTGTGAAAGGCTGTCCAATGTTCCTACAGATGACAGGACCACAAACAGAGCGACCCGTAATCAGGTATAGTGCAAAACACCATCAGAGAAGTCAGAGAATTAAATACCATTAGACTACAGCCAACATACACACATGTTCCCATCTTGTCGTGATATCATGAGAAGGTCAGCAAAGTGACTGTCAAAGTACAGTACCTGCTTCTATAACACCAATACATTTGTTTCTGCCAGCATAAGTAGAAAAGAATCTGCATACAAGCCTTCTGAGGTTTACCAGCAATTGCTGTTCTGGGCTTACAGTCGTAGGCGGTCACCCAGTCCAGCCTCGTCTGATTCGGTGGAGGTGGACACTGCTGCACGGTGGCAGTTCTCCTCATCATCCACAGTTCATTTCCCCCTGTCCCTTTACCTGGACTGGGAGAAATGCAGCCCCAAGGTAAATAGGGGCAGAGGAAGGTTTGAGCCCTCTCATACAGCAAGTTGCATCTGCACATCTGGGTGAGAGGTGAGCGTTGGTTTATGGGGACCACAGCACTACACGCTCAGCCAGCTGCCATCCAGCATGACTCTTTCTTTCTGACTTCAGAGGAATTAGTGTTGCGTATCATACTGCAGCCAGGAGCATTTGCAATGTTAGCTCTGTGACGGGGCATAGAAACTGGATTTCGCTATCCACCATAAAAAAAACCCTTTTACACCTGGAAATCTGCGTCTGACACAGGTCACTCTGCTGCTGTGTAGCCATTTGCTGCCGCTGCCAGAGTGTTCCACAAAAGCTGACTTCACGTGTTTACCCTGAAACATCTGAGACAACTAAGAAAACTGGGAAAAAGAGACTGATTAAATAAAGCAATATTGTACGTCACAGTATAGGCCATGCTTTACCTGATAGCCACTCTTAACAGGCTGCTGCCAGGGCAGCCAGATAGGTTTCCACTTTTAAACAAATCTTCAATGATTTCAGACGTTCACTTTTATTTTTTGTATGTACTGATAACAAGGTTCCCCCCCTCAGGTTTGGCACTCATGTCTCTGGAGGGTCTCCTGTCTTTCGGAGGGTCCAGCTCAACAATCCCACTCCCTTTGGTAAGAATGACTTTTGTACAGCAGACATCAACACTTGCATTCTGCTCCTTATGATAATTAACATGTTAATGGGTCCTTCTATTTTTATTAACAGGCCTACTTGTTTCCTAATCAAGATAGTTTTTGTAAAAATAATACTAGTACATAAGAGAGTGTCTAAGCTGTTTTCTAACTTAGCTAGTACAGAACAATAATACATGTCGTCAGGTCTTTATATGCATAATAGTATTTATCATTGTGGCATTACTGCCGTGAATATTCGCTTGCTTTTCATAACAGTAAAGCAGGTAAGCTCCAGCCAGAGTGCAGTAGAATATATGTAATTGACTCAGTGTGTTGTTACTATGAAATGGCACATCCTATTCTGATATGTCTGGGGTTTTGCTCATTGAAATGATGGGAATTCAGGATTTTTCCATGCTGTTTTTGTAAATCACTCACAGCACTAACCCTGGTCAATCAATCAGATGTGCTGCCTGCTTCTTAGGGGCATCTGTGTTTAGTCTTTTTATCTCTTGAGTGAGATTTTAAGTTCAAAAGTCAATCACCATTTTTTTTTTTCTGAATGCCACCAAACACATTTGCTTAACAAACAAAATACTCATAATTTATTTGAATGTTATTAAAAGTATAATTTGGGACCTAGAGGGTGTCCAAGCTGTAAGAAAAGCATAACACACATAGTCTTAAATCATTTTAGTTTACAGCAAACATGGAGAGCTTAAGATGTGCTTTAATACAAATCCAGTTGCTAGACACAAATTCATTACTTGATATTCTGGTTCTCTGGTGCCAATTAAGCGGTTAGTCTTCTTAATGATCAGAAGGAATTTTCCTTTCTTCTTCTCGATTTAGACATTCGCCTGGACTGGGAAATTTACAACCAGGAGCAAGAGGATAAAAAGCTGGTGGACCTGTTGATGTTGTTTGGAGACCCTTTTCCTCCTAAGGACATGGATGAAACTGAGACTGCATCAGTTGGTAGCACCTCAGAGTCAGAGACTGTGTTAGAGTTGGATCAAACTGCCATTCCCTGTGGAAGCATTTATCCAGCTTCTCAAACCACAGATGAGGTCAGCTGTTAGTCTGTTTTTTATACCGCTGCTGAGATACATGATGGGTTTCTTGGCATGAAAGGTTGAAAACAATAACACACGATACAACTTGTAACTAAGAGATAGATTGTTAAAAGAAATGTCAGCTCCTCTCACAGTCAAAAAAGCAATACATGGGTAGCTGGCTATTGGTATCAGCAATCAGTTTCCAGAATGAACTATAAGCAAATAGTTCTTCAGCTTCTCCTTTTCTTAAAATTGTAAAAGCAGCTGATGAGATACTTTTTGAAATACTGTCACTGAAAAAATAACGCCATTTTTACATGAAAGTGTTGCGATAACTAAAAATTCTTAATTGGGGTCTACTTTTTTCATGGGTGCTTTATGGTGTCAGTGTGCTGTAATCAGGGCGCAGAATCTAACATGCAAAATTCAGATTGTAGCTAATGGTATGGAGGTATTTATCCCAGTGATAAAGTTAGATCTGTTCTGTTACTCTGTTAGAATATGGTAGCATCTATTACACGTGAAGTTTGATTATAATATGGCAATTTACTGTCTTGAAGGACTGGGAGTGACAGGGAAAAGGTCACATCAAGAAATATGTATATATATGTACAGGATACGTATCTTTCTCTGGCAAAAGCTTTACAGGAAAGATACTGAAATCATGTTTTCTCTGCTTCAGCTCAGAAGGCATAGTTGTTTTGAATACACCTCCAACCTTTCTCGTGCAGTGAGGGAACATTACTGCCCTAGAGTGCTGGTTTGTATAATGGGCCAGCGATGCTATGGTTGAGTGCTTCTCCTGGTAGGACAGGACCCAAGCATGCACATTTTCCAAGGAGTTTAGGAGCAGTTTCAGTAGACCAAAACTATGCATGAAAAAAAATAATGTACAGGACACATCCACATGTCCAGCTTTTGTGCCAGAAAGACAGAAACTGGAGCTGGCCATACTTACTGACTAGTGCAGCAGTTCCCTGTACACTTCACTTGCATTCCTCCTTTGCAGCGTAACAGTTTTAACCATTCTCCACCCTTGTGTCCCTGCAGTCTTCAGACTCTGACAGCAAAGAGAAGGAAATCATCACTGAAGAACCTACAATACAGAAAATCGTCTCTGTACTTATACGACCTCATGAAGGGATTCCTGCAGACAATCCCTACTCCATTACTCCAAGACAGATAGTAAGCTTTTACTTTTTCTTTGTGCTTAGATTTAGCATATTTTCTGCCGGACAGAGGAGGCAGAGAAAGAGGATGGGATAGCTTTGGTTTAGGGTAGAGACTACTGAACAGGGAAACAGTAGGCTGGGAGGCTTTGGAGTCTTGAAGATGTCCATGAGAATAGTTTGCAAAGTCAACAGAAAACAGAAAGAGTCCCACCTATGTTTAAGCAGTTAACTGATGACTGGAATTAGGTGTTCAGTTGCGCTAAGCTCTCTAGAGTGGCATCTCTGGTCTTCTCACTTGGGTTGCTTCCGTGAAATGTGTGGCATTAAGTGGGAGGCATCCAGCCTGAAGCTTTGGAAGCATGTTATTTAAGCAGGATAGATTTGCTAAGAGGTGTGGCAAGGTTGGAAAGCAGGCTGCTGGGAAAGGGGTGTCCTATAGACAACTCTTTTGAATGAGCAGTTGTAACCCATAAATCTAACTGGTACAAACAGGGGCCACAGTGTCACAATTCCTTAGGAAGAAGATAATGCAGACAGCAGTGGAAAGATCTAACTATGAGTGACAGTGTTGCCCAAAATATCAGTGGGTCAATTTTGATTCTTAAATATTAGCAAGCTTTTTGCCAAAGGGTTTCAGTTACAAGTTAGAATGAGCTAAAGATTACATAAAAGAAATAATTACAGAAATGGTATCTCAAAGCAATAAAGCCTACAGTCAGCTCTGGGGTAGCTGAGGCTGAGATAGTTCAAATGAACAAGTGCCTCATTGTGGAGACAGCCTCTATCAGTTGTGGCCAGCAGTGAGCCTGGCCCGTGTGGAATGGAGTTGATGCCTATGGAGCCATTCAGGTGTTCCTCTGCAGAAATGTTCTCCTTGTTTCTACTATCGCTCCAGGAAGGTCTGTTAGCTCAGGTGTTGTGCAGCACAGCTGGCCAGACCTGGCTTAAGTCCATGTCTGAACAACTAAGCTCTCTGTGACCACAATGCACAGACCCTGCAGTGTTGTAGGACATGACGGAGCTTACTATCTCTGCTCTAGCCCTGGTAGACCTTAGGCAGAACTTTCTTAAGCTCCTCACCACTCTGAGCAGGGAAATGCAGTGCAAGGAGAGCTGAGCTAGTTTTGCTTCTGCTGAACGTAGGTGCAGCAAGACCAAACACTTCACCCTGTGATCACATAAGTGAGGGAGTTTGTGTCTGCACAGCATGAGCCCAAAAGCAGTACATACCACACGGCCCCTGAGCTTACAAACTCAGCTAGACATGAATTGGCTCTGTAGGGAGATGGCAAAGGTTTTTCTGCAGCAATAGCAGGATTTAACCATAATGTACATAAGGCACCTAAAGAAAGCAGAATCTCTTCAACCCGTAAATCCCAGAAAATCCACTGTTAGCTGCATTTGATTACATTCCCTGCTGTCACGTAAAATAAAAACATACCCAAGAGTAAACCAAAGTGTAAAATGCTCTTAATTCACACACTTGTAACTCTTAAAAAAATATTTCTTGTATCGGTGAGTGCTGGCAGTTGTGGGAGAATCATCTGAGTTAGCTGTGGAGTAAGACTGGGCAAAATGGGGTGTTTTTAAAAACAAACAGATACCTACATAAGTATGGGTACTTAGGGAGTTGGTCTGTGACTCTGTTGATGCTCAAGAGTGGCTACAGTCATACTTGCAGCTGAAGCAAGTCAGTTTTGTTGTCAAATGTCATTTTAGTGCATGCCTGAGGGTAGCCCATCCCCAGGAGATTTCATGCTGCTTGTGCAACTCAAGTTCTAGCAGCTGAGCGCTGAGGACGCTTGTGCAATCCCAGGCAACTCCCTGCACTGCTCAGCGGTTGTCTCTGGCCTGCAGGTGGTTCCAGGAGGTGGCAGCATCTCCGTTTGCATCTCCTTCACCCCACGGGTCCTGCCAGAGGCCGTGCCTGAAGCGCAATGCAAGGGGTTTGTGCTGGGTTTCATGAACCTAGACGACAAGGTAAGCTCTCGCAAGGCTAAAGGTAAGCAAGGCTAAAGATGACTAGAAAATAATCGTTTCCTTTCCTGTAATTTACGTACAGGTTGCTGCGTACCTGGCCAGTCTGTATAAACAGTCCTGTACATCCTTCCTTCACCATTTGTTTCATTTGTTGCATTTGCCTTTTAGCTTGGAAGCATTCCGGGGTGGGAATGTCACCATCTTCTCACATTGTCTGGTGCAGCAGATCCCAAACAAAAGCCCAGGGTTTGAAACACTGTCACAACATCAGGTTTTGTTGATAGCAGTAGTTAACAATGGGACTGAGACTCAGGACTGCCGAGATCTGTTCCTGGCTCTGCATCTACCTTCCTGTGTGAATTTGGACAGCATATTTCTCCTCTGGGAAGCTTCCTCTTCAGCAACTGCAAGTGCAGCTCACAGGCTGATGTGAGGCTTGAATAGTGTTTTATGAATTGCTCTGTGATTCTCTGACATGAATCATGCAAAGGTGCAAGGTATAATGAATGAATGAGAATAGAATATTTAATAAAAACACCTCTAACTTTCCCAACTCCTGGAGGAAGAAACATCTGCATCTGTATTAACCAGCCACAGCCAGAGTTCAACTACTGCTTAGCTTTTGCTGTTCCTTGCATGTTGCCATCATGTCTTACAAACAGGTGTTGTCAAAGCAGGATCCTATTTTTGCTAACAGCCTCTCGGGATAAAAGTAGGATTTCAGGTTTTAACGCTACCATTTTATATGTCATTTCTGTTTTCATTTTGTTGTCAGCTTGCGAAGACAGTGCCTAACAAAGTGCGTCGCAGACATGGCTATGAAGCTCCACCGTTCCGAATAGACTTGCAAGCTTTCATAAGGCATGCTCTGTAAGTACTGTCACACTGCCGGCTGGTTCGCTCGCAGAAGGACTCAGCCTGGAGGGCAGGACTCTGACCAGCTCTGATTCTTTACACTCAGGTTAAAAGTAGACATCGATCATGACAGAGGAATGGTGTTTTATTCAATGGCAAGTGATCTCGTACCAGATCAGTCTCTGCTAGGAGTAAGTATCTCATGCAGCGATGTATTCAGCTGGTTTGTACCGCTGTGCTACTGTAAGAATTCAGAACATCTTTATTGCCTGTAGCCTCATGTTGCAATTTTCCATATTGCACATAACAAGGTAGGTAAGACAAAAGGACTACAAGTACTTATTATCCAGGAATAAGCAAAGCTGAGCTTAGACAATGACTATTTTATACGTCTTTCTCTTTGAAGAGGAGTTCATAAATAGAAAAATTAGTACTTATTTTCAGGACATAAAGGTCTGATAGCAGAATGAGTCACTTAAAGCAGTGTGGTCAGTTTCTGTAATTCTTGACATTCAAAGACTTTTAAACTGTCTTACATGATTTTTATTTTGCTATTTTACTCAAAGTTTGAAAAACACAAGTAAAAAATTACTGGGCTGCTTTGGGATAAAGTCCTTCAGATTCCTAGTGGTGCTGAATGGCCAGACAGACTGGCACAAACCTCTCAAGGGTATTAAAACTAACCAGTTTTGAATCATTTCTCCACCAGGTTTTGACAGGTTCAGTAATGACTCAGAGTTTGAAGCTCATCAATTGCACTAAGGTTCCTCTGTACTTCAGGCTCCTTCTGTCTACGCCCTTCAGCCTGTCCAGCACGGATCCCAAAAAGAGCACCAAAACATTCCACAGCAAGAAGGAGGAAAACGAACAGCAACCACAACTTGTACTTTATCCACAGCAAAACATGTTGGTAGGCTCAAAAATAATAACCCTGTGCCAGAATAGATAGTTTAGTAATTGGTGTGTTAGCATGGCCCAGATGAACCACAAGGAAAACCACAGCCAGTATAGAAATCTCCCAATTTCAGGGGAAACAGTGGTATATTAGCAAATACTAATTACAGCAATTTTGCCTGTTACTGTGGGTACAAAATATTTTTCTGCAGTGGCCCTGATGCAGAAAGTCATCAACTCTGACCTGTTGCAAACTCCTGCAGAAAACCCTGTGGTTTTTGGAGCTCACCTAAGTCAATAGCCATATTTATGCTGGACAAATTAAAAGATTTCGAAGGACTGCAGTCCCTCATTTCCTTAAATTAGATGCAGGCAGTGCAAACACAGAAAAATTTGGTTCGTTTTGGGTGTACACAATGGCATTAAAGGAAACAAAAGTCTTGGAGTCACGAATTAGCTAGGGTTGCAAAGAATGAGTAACAGTTGCAGTTCTGAAGTGTGCTTCTCATTTTTCAGTGTTCATTTTGACAGACACACACATGGCTTAATTCTGCGTGTGTGGGAAGAAAGAAGCCTTATGTGTTTAAGACACTTTGGGAATATGGTATTTGTAACCTTGGGAATTTAGAACCTTTGTCTTTCTAGAGACTGTTTCTCCCCTGTGGTTCAGAGATGAGCTGTTCATCTTTACACTCCATCTCTGTGTACTGGGTTCATAGGAAATAGCTGTGTTTTTTCTTTAATTAAATGCTTTGTTCCAGTGGGAATTTGGTTGCTGGCATGACACCTTTGGGTTCCAGTGGGAAAATGTGCTCCTGGGCTTTTGAGCAGTGTTTACTTTGGATTTCCTGCACACAGTGTCTTCTTATGTGATGGTCATCTGCATTCCAATTCCCACAGGTGAAAGTGTCATTCCACACAACTCCGGAGTTACTTACGTATCAACACTTGCCAGATACCCAGCTGCTTCCTGGATTCCAAGTGCTCCAGTTTGCAAATGGAGAGAGAAAGCTGAAGTTTAATCAAAATCTGGTCATCGAACACAGTAACCGCACTATCCAGGTAAGATCAGAGTGGGATCTGTGGGCCCTGAGAAAGGGCTATGTTTTATCAGCATCTCTAACTCAGAACGAACATGCCTTAGGATTTACTTGTCTTTGATATACACTTCTAGAGTAACTTGTGTCATCCAGTTAAAGTGGGTGGCCACAGATTTCCAAAAGGAGATAGCCCTCTTGAGATTGCAGGTGACTCTGAGATGGACAGAGCGGTTTTGGGTCGGCACCCTGGTGCTCGTACCCCAGCTCTTTGCAAAGCATGATGACCTAGATCATAGAATCATAGAATGGTTTGTGTTGGAAGGGACCTTTAAACGTCACCTAGTCCAACCCCCCTGCAGTGACCAGGGACACCTTCAACTAGAGCAGGTTGCTCAGAGCCCTGTCCAGCCTGACCTGGGATGTTTCCAGGGATGGGGCATCTGCCACCTCTCTGGGCAACCTGGGCCAGTGTTTCACCACCCTCATTGTGAAAATTTTATTCCTTATATTTAGTCTAAGTCTGCCTTCTTTTAGTTTAAAACCATTACCAGACCCAATCACAGTGTGACTCTCAATGTCCCTCTGAGACATGGGGTCAGGGCTGTCTCAGCGAACATGCCAGCAACTGAGTCACCAAGCGTTGCCTCCTGCAGTACCCAAGCACTTCTTGAAAGTCTCCTGAGTCTAACTCATGTGGTATGGTCACAGCTCACACACATTTAAAGACTGATCTCTTCCAGATGGAAAGCTATAAACCCCACACCCCCAAGTATTCAGCAGTTACAGTACACTGCAGGCATATTTTTTTTTCATAGCAGGTATTTCTGAGGACTGATCTGCAAGATCCAGGCACCATCTCTAAGATACAGTCAGTTTAGTAATAACCTTGGGCAATCTGTACCAATCAAATGACTCACAGTGGGCCATATACAGTCCTAAGGGACTACAGGATGCTGTAATGTCTGTGTCTCCACAGAAAACCCCAATAACAAATCAGAATGTTCACTCTCTGTTACTTCATTAAGACCACAGTGTCTGGTTTGAAAACCTATCCCAAAACAGTAAAACAAGCAACAACTTAATTCATTCAAAAGCTGTAGAATGGAGAATTGACTCTATTACAAAAGAACACAGAACTTCTGATTCAGTGCTTGAGGTAAGAATGATCCAGCTGTAACATATATTATTAAAGCACTACAAAAATAAGGTGGTGTTTGGTTTTTTTTTTTTCTCCTTTCCCTTTCCTCTGTCTTGCAGCTGGTCCCAGTGACAGCATACCTCACTGTCCCAGTTCTGGAGCTGTCTTGCGACACGGTTGATTTCAAGACCTGCTTTGTTGCACAGACCAAGACTGAACACGTCTTCCTGTGTAACAGGAGTGGCTGTAGAAGTTACTGGACTGTTCTGCTGGGTATTCTGGTTTTGCAATTGGATTCCCTTGCTATATAGTTTCACTATTCAGTGGTTTTATTTAGTAAGACTGCATCACTCACTCAAATATATAGCCAATATATGATCATCTTGGCTGCAAATGTATCAAATCTGCTTCTGTTCTCACTCATGTGGGCTTTTTCTTCTTTCTTTTTTTTTTTTTTTTTTTTTTTTTTTTACACCAGCCATCTCTACTGATTTCAGCAGTTACTCCAGTTTTAACCAAAAGATTGAATCAGCCCTCACAAGTAGTGGACATGCTTTGCTCATTTATAATATAATCCTAAGAGGCAACAAGAAGCAGCAGCTCCTCATGAGTTCAGTTTGAGCTTCTGCCTAATGACATTAACAACAGATGGGCTTCAAAGGAAAGATCAGGGCCTTATTATTTTGATGTGGAGGCCATTGATCACTCCCCTTGATTAGAGGATGAAAACAGAAACTGGCCACATGCATAGGAAGCCTCTGAAGTGCAAGACATGATTCATGGCTAGCAAGAAGGCGCATTGTTTTGAGTGCTACACGCTGTATAAACTTTATACAAAGGGTCTGGTATTGTTTTGTTGGATATTTGCCCCTTTATTGCAGATGAACAGGAACAGCAGAACGACCTTGAAGTGTTTGCTGTCTCCCCTACTAAAGGCATTTTGGAGGCACGTGAAGGGGACCCACCTACCAAGGAAGTTTTGCAGATCAGCTTTACTGCAAGGTACAGTTACCAGGACTGAAATCTTGCTGTTATTCGCTGGCAAGCCGCGACGTACGGTGTGAGTAGTCACTGAAAGCAGAGAGCCATTCTGCTCGGTTCTTCTGTTACCAGGCTGCTCGTTTTGCTTCTAACACTTGCCGATCCTGGGCTTCCAGCTGGTAATTTTTCCATATAACCATGTTTCCACATACGGGATTTCTTTTGGAATTGGCACCCAGAATTTCAGACTTTAGATTTACCCACTCGAAATCATGCTGTTCCAACAGTTGGCTTGACACACTGACTCTGTACCACTGGGTAAAATCCCGCTCTTCAGTGCAATGTCTTCAACAGAGGGCAGATCTCAGGCCTGCAAATCAATGTAGAGGCTGATATGACAGTTGTGTCCAGCATTTTATTAGGACAGAGGGAGAAATGTGTCTGGAGTAGCTTAGAATTCTAGTAAAGGATCTATTTGTCATGCAGGAAAGCGCAACATGTTTTTCAGTCAGTCTCGGGGATCCTTCATTATAGTTTGTGGCATCTCTCTAAAAGAAGCTTTTTTTAAATTTCTTCACTTCACTACACGTATTCAGAGTTCCTCCTGATGAAGCAAATAGAGCAAAATGTTATTCCAGTGCAGTGATACAATTTGTTTTACCTTTGCTTAGCCGGGTCCAATGTTTAGCCTAACAAACAGTTGTGTCGATGTTTGATGAGAAAGGAAAAAAAAAAAATCAATGTATTTCTGTTGCCTCTAGTGCAGACATTTTCTACACAGCAAAGATAATGTGAGCTGCAGGCAGATGACTGCAAAGAACAGAAGCAAGCAGTTGAAAATTACGTTGTCCTATAAGCGTCTAATACTGTTCTGTTTATGGACATCTTGTCATAACCTTTTGTCAAGGCTAGAAATTAGTTGTGAATGGAAGAGGCAAAGACCCAAAGCCTTTAATTTCTTTGCTCTAATTAGGGAGATGCAACTCCTGTAGCAAAATTCAGCTTCCATTCCAAATTATTTTCTTGGAAGTTATCACATAGAATCATAGAATGGTTTGTGTTGGAAGGGACCTTTCAAGGCCATCTAGTCCAACCCCCCTGCAGTGACCAGGGACATCTTCAACTAGAGCAGGTTGCTCAGAGCCCCGTCCAACCTGACCTGGGACGTTTCCAGGGATGGGGCATCTACCACCTCTCTGGGCAACCTGGGCCAGTGGTTCACCACCCTCATGGTCAAAAATTTCTTCTTTCCATCTAGTCAAAATCTACTGCCTTTTAGTTTAAAACCATTACCCCTTGTCCTATGGCAACAGGCTCTGCTAAAAAGTCTGTCCCCCTCTTTCTTATAGGCCCCCTCTGAGTCCTGGCAGCTGCACTAAGGTCTCCCTGGAGCCTTCTCTTCTCCAGGCTGAACCCCCCCAGCTCTCCCAGCCTGTCCTCCCAGCAGAGCTGTTCCAGCCCTCTGATCATTTCTGTGGCCTCCTCTGGACCCGCTTCAACAGGTCCTTGTCTCTCCTGCGCTGAGGGCTCCAGAGCTGGACAGATGGTGGTAGAAAGTTTCAGACAGACAGGTCTATCCCAGTGATTTCAGTGAACGCTGAACACTGCTGATGGAATTTTCAAGCAGCAACCTACAGGTGACAGGTTACTGACCTAACTTCGGGCTCCCTGGAACACCTTGAGATCTTGAGCCTCCAAAACCTGAGTGCGACGAGGCCTTGAGCAGCTGCTCTAAGCCATCCCTGCTCTGAGCAGCGTGGTGGACCAGAGACCTCCCCAGGCTCCCGACTGCCTACATTTTTCTACAGTGCTTGTGAATATGCCTGAAGTGCTGCTTTTCATTTGACGACAGATACAGTACTTAGTGTGCCTGAAAGTACCGGAGAGCAAAGATACTGCTTGTAGAGCAACCAGCTTGAGCTCCAGATGAAGAATTCCCAACACAGCAGAGCTCAGGACTAGTGTGGCATTAGTAAATTATTATATGCAAGGTGTGAGGTGATTTTAATAATTGACCTCCCTAAATCAGTGGTCTTCCTGCAGGGGAATTTTGCGTGAGAAGCAAAAAATAATAGTTGTCTGGCAGAACAGGCTCTGACCTCAGGCCTCTACAACAGCCATCTCGGACACAGCGAAGCCCTTCAGATGAAGCGTCTCAGGGGTGTTAGGTAGCCTTAGGCAAGTCATGCTGTAAGACTTCCACTTACAGCAAGGGTAGTTTTATCCCTTGTGCTAAGGTTTGGAGGGGACAGAAACTTTTGTTTCAAACTTTCTCTGTCACAGGGAGGAGTGTTCACATCAAGGCAGTGCAGGCATTTGCTCCCAAACACTAGCCCTCAGCAGAACTTCATTTATTTAACTAAAATAAAATTTCACAAGTAGGAGGCCACTCAAGTTGTTCTTCCAAACATGGAGTTAATAGTCCAAAGCCTTTACTTGAGGTACAGACTGGAGCATTCTTTTTGAACATCCTAAACGTAGTTGTGGGAGATGACACTATTGAAGCGACTGCCACATGCCCACTCAACACTAATGGAGGAGACCAGTACTTGCAACTAGGAGCAGTTTATGTCTTAGGGCACCATTCTCCCTTTTTTCCTCTGCAAAGTAACTTAAGCACAGAACATCTCGCTGTAACTGAACTGCCTTTTTGCTCTGCATTTTAGGAGTGACACTGAATATGAAACTATCGTGACCATTACAGGAATGCTGGGAGAGAAGCCTTGCAAGCTACAGCTCAGGGGACGAGGAACATACAATGGGAAGTATGAAGACCTGTATTTAATTTAAGCAAAATGCTGTGGGACAAATGTCAAGGTAACAGGTTGGATGCAGATGTGTCAACATTGAGCTCTTCAGTTGTTTTAATATGGAGTGGAACTTTAACAGAATGAAATTTTAAGTTATGAGGGGAAAAAAAAGCTCATGGTACTTTAAAGAAAACAGTCATAACCTCATTCTGTGATATTACTTTTATTGCTGTGACAAGCTTACCATTACCCACAGAACCAGGCTCTGCAAAAGAATTGGTTTTAAATTGCAAAGCAGCTATTGTAACAGTTAGGCCAAAACCCCTTTGCATATCACAGTATGCCTCAAAATACAATTGAAGACTGTTTGTACCTTAAATAGCAGCTTTTGTTTTGCCTTGTTTATTTGTTTGACATTAAAATGGACACTGACACATAATAAAAGCAGGAGCCAGCATTCCCCCAGCTGTTTGCTCAGTGCCTTACATGAAAAGGGGAAGAGCCAACTTTCCCTGGACTCCTTGGAAAATTACCAACCTGCATGTTTTATCATGCTTGGGTATTGAGAACATCCCCTTCAGCTACAGAGGGAGGAACCCTTCTTCCTCTTAATTCTTTCCCCCCACATGGTTCCCATTTACTCACACTTCTCTTTAAATGCTTTTAGTATTACTTTAGCTAAAGGTCACTGAAATTCCCACTTCTGAGCCTGTTAAGTTTTCTACTCCCATCATAGAAAAGGTTTTTGTTAAAGGCAGTGTGTGTAGGGAGGAGGGGGCTGCAGGCCACGCTGGAGGAGAGCAAAAGATGCATGATAGCCACCTTCTGCCTAGTTTAGAAGAGACCTGTGCTAGTACACCAAGACCTCATTTTATACACAGGAACCTCAGTGTGAAAAAAGGACCCTTGAAGGTGCTGCTGTCCCTCTAAATGATTTGATCTTTGTGCTCTAAAATGGAGCACCACAGCACTGGAGGCTACAGCACCAGAACATGAGAATATCAAATAGCTCTAACCAGTCATGACCTTCAAGTAACAATCATCATAAACAGGTAAGAAAGATATTGCAAGAACCCAGTTGTATTAAGTGCAAAAACAAGAGCCAGGACAAAGAACTTCAGTCTGTGTTACAAATTTAAACTTTTCTAACATGTCAAAGATGCTGAGTACGTTTCTTTTTCAAGCCATTAGCTCCGACTTTCAGTGCTCTTCCTGCTCGTAAAAGGACGAACAGGTAAGGAAGAACTTTACAAGATGAAACACACATTTTGCTGCTGTTCCTCTAGTGCTTGCAGTAAGAGTAATGCTGAAATCTGTTTTATGTTAGCTTAAGTAAGTATTATTAAGCATAAGCTTGTCCTCTAACTTAGAATCACACAAGCTGGTAGTTAGAATATGTGTCATAAAAGATGGAATGGTCGCTTCCAAATTCCTGGCTTCTAGCAAACCATCGGAACCTTTCTATTCAGGCACCTCAACAGTTTGTTTGCTTCTGTGTCAGTAACAGTGTAGTCCTTCCAATTCCCTCACTGGAGCCTTCAGAGCAGCAGAAAGCTAAAGCACATTCTCCAGCACAAGGACAATTTAAAACATCATGAACCTGTGGCTTGGATAGGACAGAGTTGTAAAGGAAGTGATGTTAAGGCTTTGTGCTGCTTTCAAAAGAAGCTGGTCTGCAATCTTTTAAAACAAGCCTGGAAAAGGCTTGTGTTTTCATTTGGTGCAACAGTTTTAGACAATTTGTCATACAAAAAATACTGTACCATGAACTACTTATCTCTGATAATATTCACAGAATAAAGGGATCAATTAAATTAGACATACTCATTCATAATCACCACAGAAGGGCCTGTAGTTAAGCTTCAGATAAACTAATTTCTCTTCTCATGTCAGGATGTCATTCGCCAGTTCTGTGTTCTCCCACCTGCTTAGTAGATCTGTACTATTTATTCTACTTTGCAATTCATGCCTAAAATTTGTAGATCTAGATCTAGTAACAAATCCCTGAATCCACTTGATTTCACAGCACAAGTAATTTGCTATTACTAGAGAAGGCAGAGAAGTAGCTGTTGCGTTGTTTCATCAGTATGTTGGCGTTTAGTTCCCTGGGTACTCAAACACTGCCGCAGCGCCCATGCCAGTTCCAATGCACATCGATACAACGCCGTATGCTCTGAAATGAAAGAACGGGGAATTAAGACCGATCTGGTTTAGACTATCTGGGGAAAAAAACCAATACAATAAACATGAGCCACCCGCTGCTCTCCTGCATCACCAAGAGATTCTAACAGAGCAGGTCCCGATGCCCTGGAGTTCTTGCAGGGTGCTGTTTGCAGAACACGTGGACACACATTTCTCTGCTCGCTTTCAGGACAGGAGCGGTGCGCCAGCAGCGAGCTCCGTAGCCACCTGCCTCAGACACAGTAACAGGGAGGTGGAGCTAGAACTGCTTTGAGTCAGATGGGTTGAAGAAGAAACTCTTCCTTTCCTGCCTCCTACCACTGCCCTTCACGTGGCTTTGCTATGTAAAAGTTCAAGGTAAATTTGAATAGTCGGGTGATGTGCAGTAGGATTTGTGGAAAAACAGAGCGGAAAGCCTGATTTCAGAGCAAGTTCTTCCACTTCAGCTTGAGGTGATTTATTGTTACTGCCCAGTTTGCTTGGCAAGCTGTTGAAACGCCATCACTGTTACCCTCCCCTCTAGGCGAGGGCAGAGCTCACCCTACAGTGCAGTCCAGTGACACTGAACGTGCCAGCCCCACAGGGAGCAGCGGCAGAGCAGGCAGCAGCAGCTACAGGGGTTCTTCCACACCTTGGGAAAAGCCTGAGTCCCGGGACCAAAACTGTTGCAAAGCCCAATGCAGCCCAGCCTTGTGGAGCCACCAGCTCTGACCGCTGACTTGCTGCTCTAATGCTGCATGGTGGAGAGTTCTACCCCAGGGCCCCGCACCACCGAGGACCCACAGAGACCCTGTATTCATGTCCAGCAACATTGCAGAGCCCTCCATAAAAAGAACCATCAGGAATTCATGTTCAAAGCTATCGAAGGGATGGAGAAAGCTTAACCCAAACTGATGGTTACTTCTGAGCCCAAGTTACTTACATACACGTAAGGCATTAAGGCTGATACTCAGTGCTCACCTTTTCCCTCTGCGCTTCAATTCATTGAGCAAAGTGACAACCTGACGAGCACCAGTACAGCCCAGCGGATGCCCCAGTGCTATTGCTCCTCCCAGGGGGTTGACCTTCTCCATGGGAATGCCCAGCTTTTCAACACAGTACACAGCCTAGAAAGACAGAGGGAATGGCTTCATGGAGATGCTCTTGCATCTGTTAGTTCTCAGCTCTCCTGCAATAGAGGGCTCCAAAGACCGGAAAGAAGACTGGTGATCCCATCTTTACGCAAAGAGGGACAGGAAACCATCCCAGGCAGCTCTAGAGGCTTCAAAAGATTTGTGCTCAAAATGAATTTAACTCAAACTATGATTGTTATTACACAAAATCCACATCATGTCAGCTGCTCTTAAACAGCTGATGCTTGGAGGCCCGACTCCAGCTACAGCACATTTCCCAGTGGAAAGGGGTGGAACTACATTACAAATCCCAAGCACAGAAAGTGAGCTAAGCCTGTCAACTTCATCTCAAACTGAGCCATGGTACTTTCTGATGGGCACACTGTAGGTTGGTGAAAGACAACAGCACTGAGTTTCCACCTTTCATTAAGGAGCTGCAAATTGGTGAGTGCAACATGTTCACACTGACACCAGCCGGTAACAAATTAAAGCCCTTGTGAAGCAGAAATTCTGCAAGTTGTTACTATCATATCCTTATACCAATTACATTCTTATTCAATGGATATATTCTTCTGATTTTTTTTTTAGCTATTAAGCTGTATAAGCAATGCCCTGCTTATTTTTAATTTGAAGGAAAGGGGAAACAGTCTGTGCATGTTATTTACATTTGGCTGAAGATGTAGTATGTGGAACAAGTTCAAATCTTAATTTGGAGACCAAGCTGAAATGCATTCAGTTACCAAGGAATGTAGCAACTCAAACAGGACGATCACTCACCTGGCTTGCAAAGGCTTCATTAATTTCATATATATCAATGTCATTCAAAGTCAGACCTGTGGTTCAGAAAAGTCAGGATTTCAAAGGAGGTATTTTTGCCTTATGACTACATCAAAGAGAATAATTAACTTAAAGCCTCCCTTTATGGATTTTAGCTCTAGTCCACTAGTGACAGTAAGAGGGTGACCTTGGCTCCATGTCAGGTGTCTATACTTGTACACATGTTTATGTACAACAATGTCTAAAAGCTGTGTCACAGTTGTATGTGACCAAGTTTCATGTCACCGAGTTTGCCATGTTTCCTTAGATTAAATCTGATTTCTTTGCAGAGGGGTTGAATATTGAAAGGTGTTTCAAGACTGAAAGATAAAACTACAGGTGAGCATGTGACCATAGCACCGACAGGCAGACACAACAATAATGATCAGGTATAAAAGCTATTTAACCTGATGAGTATTATAAGAACCCTGAGGAAAGCTGGTTCTACTGGTCAGATGCCAAAATTGTGAAGAAACCCCCAAAAACAAATACAGAAACACCACCCTCACAGGTTGGTCGTATTAAGGAAGAAAAACCAGCACTAAATGAACACGAAATCACTTGCCATGTGTTAACTGTTCGTTGAGACTGTGCAGAGATTTAATCCTGAGCTTCTCAAAGGTGAGTGAATGACAATGTATACATGAGTACAAGTGAAGAGCATTACAATAATCCCAGCTCTTTTAAGGTTTTGAATTTAGGTTCACTGTTCCTATGGCTGAGCTGTACATGCTTGAATAATATAATCTCAAATTTCAGTCCAGAGTCTGCTTTGCCTTGCGCCAAACACTGTAAAAACAGCGAGCAGGTCTTACCCGCCTTCTCCACAGCAACAGGGATTGCGTAGGCTGGTCCTATGCCCATAACATCGGGTGGGACTCCAACCACAGCAAAGGACTTGAGCACCCCCAGCACTGGGAGTCCCAGCTGTGCTGCTTTTGAGCGTTTTGCCAAGAGAACTGCAGCTGCTCCATCACTGACCTGACTGGCATTACCTGTTGAAGAGCTTTATTAACACATTTCTTGCCTAAGCATGTTCTATTACAAGGTAGGTAAACCACAGGAACATCAGAAATTTAACAAGAGCTGACCTGCTGTAGTGCTACCATCCTCTTTGAAGGCAGGCTTCAGCTTTGCCAAGCCTTCCAGAGTTGTGGAGGGCCTAATCCCTTCATCTTGGTGCACAGTGATTGTTTTTTGGTTGCCTTGATTATCCAGAACAGTGGTCTTCACTGGAACAATCTCAGTTTTAAACAGTCCCATCTGCTGAGCTTTTGATGCTCTGTTAAAGAGGAGCGGGAAAGGTTAAAATATTCTGGAGGTGAACTGCAAGAGACCTAGTGTCAAGGAAACCAGTTAGTAAGAGAATGAACTAAGGTGTGACTTGGTACACAGATACATCGTCACCAGTAGGGAATGGGAAGGCAGGAGAATACTTATTTCCATTCATGGGAAGACAAACTTGCCTCTACGTTTCGGGAAATACATCGCTAACGTTATGGGCATTCTCCCCAAACCCGGGTCACAGGACCATGTGCTTCTGAGCAAGATCCCCATCCTGTTCCCATCAACACTTTTGTCACTGACTGACTACCACCAGCCCACAGCATGAAGTTGTACTTGTCCAGTGGTACAGTCACATCACAACTGTAAAAAAATAAGAATTGATGTTTGGACATCAGAATTCGTTTAAACAGGGCAAGTGGTCTAAGCCTCCACATAATGCTAGTAATTTCTGACAAGTTAAGGAATGGCTAAAGCTGCATTCATTCTGGGTTTTGTCCTACTAAAGACAAGTTGAGCTTTAGACCACAAACTTCAGGTTTAGTCTTCTGGCATTTAAACAGAACTTTTCAACCCAAAACAATTGCAATGTTGCACAGTTCAGTGTGACTACGTAGAAGGGTAGTACTACAGCTACCCTTAATTCAGCAGTAAAGGTGCTTACCTTTACCTTGCTAATTACACTTAATTCAGCAGTAAAGGTGCAGTGAAGATGGGGTCTCATCCCTGAGACATCAGCAGTTAGCAACAAAGAACAACTGACAGGACCACACTGATATATGTAGGCAGAATGCAATTAGCTAAATTAGAATTAGCTCAGGACACACAGTTTTATTCTTTTCTATCAACAAGGTATTTAAAAGCCTCCAGAGCCGAGCTGATATAGAAGATTTACCTTCCAGCAGCAGAGCACCCTTTACAGGGAATACAAATTGGAGACCAAAAGCTTGTTCATCACTTTACACTTTTACTAATAAAATGAAAATATTTAATACTCCCAGGTAAGTGAGAGTTAGAGCTAAGAGCTGAAGGACAGGTCAGTAACTTCACAGACATCCTGAATCCGAGGCCAGAAAGTCACTCCCTTCCTCACGTGAGAGGCGAGGATCGTGTTCACATACCCTTTGGCGTTATCGGCTCACTGTCAGTGAGAAAGGCTGGCATGCCAAGTTCCCTAGACACAGGGCCAGAATTTAAAGGTTAACTGGCCTGTGCAGTGGCTTCCTGTATTAGATAAATAATTGGACCGGGGCAATGCTTAAACAGAGCTCTGAAAGTTAGTTTAACCCTTTGAGAGCAGCAACTTTAATGCATCTTCTGACACTGGGCTGCCAGTATAGCCCCATGGATTCCAGGGGTCAGTTTACACTTTGGCAGTCATCTTGCCCAAGAGGAAGATTATTAGAGGTAGGACTGGACTCACTTGGAGCCAAACACCTGCAGCAAAGGCAAGCCACTCTTCTCACAAGTTCGGCGGTTCTCTAGAAACAGAATTTAAATACTGTACATTTAAACATTCCCCTGTGAGGGAACGTTCCTTCTGCTGCTACTCCCACGTTTGGTTTCAAATGAAGCTGAACCAAAGCCACTATGAAAATACTGCACCATGCATTCGTTTCAGAAACCTCATGGAGATTGTATCCTTTGGATGCTGAAGGGCACAGGGCCACTCGCTGCTCAAGGCTCGCACGCCCAGCGATCCGTGCGCAGGATTGATCACAATCCCCAGTGCAGCTCTGGACTCGGGTCTCTGTCACAACCTGGGACATGCACAGGTCTTCGCTCTGTCCATCTCAAGCTTCTTTACTCACTATGAAGTTTTCAAAAGCAACATGAAGGCTGCATTTAACCACTCTTGGGAAGTAGCAATGCATTTTCTATCTGTATTTATTCCCTAACTAAAGGTTTAAAAAAAAAAAAAAAAAATGCATTTACTTTTGTTGGGAAGCCAGGGCAAAGGCATCTTGCTTCTTTCGGGAAACTCCAAACTTCTCTGCCACATTTTCTGAGGTTATTCTGGGGAAAACAACATCACAGAATTAATCCAATGACACAGCTAATGGAGCTGCAATCGGCTTCTACTAAGACAACACAAGGTACAAGCATCGGCTTGAGTCTCAAAGCTAACTACTGCCTTCTCAACCTAGAACTGCTTGACAGAAGCAGATCCTGAATTAAATCCAGAACCAAAACAAGGTTCAACTCCACTCTCAATTTTAAGCTCAATGGCTTAATGAGCAAAAGACATAAGACAAGGAAGTCTTTCACCGATCTTCCCCGCATTTCACACAATGAATCCTCTATAACAAGCAAGGAGGATGCTGGCGCACGCAGATCCAAGCTCACTGGATTCAGATCGATTTGAAAGAGTACGGTCACCAAAGAGACAGAGCATCTAGAAAACCCTTAAACTTTGGGAAGAGGAAACACTTACCCCATAGGAATAAGGCAATCTCGAGCTTTGCTGTTTTCCATCATGCTGGAACTGATATCACCAGGGTTATTTGCACTTCTGAGGGACATTGTTTCCACGCTAAACACAGAAAAAATTTGAATTTGCAACCAGTGCTTTCATACTACATTTATCATAATTGCTCCATTAAGACTGATCAAAACTCAGTATCTTGACAACATGCCTTCCTGTTATCCTCTAGAAACGCAGCTCATAATTAAGAGCTGGCTGAGGCAGAAGCTCTTCAGTCACCAATAGAAGAATTACCACGAAATGAAAACAGTTTGCTAGATTAAATTGGTCCTTGTTTCACTAAGAACAAGATACCAGCATCAACAGTTAATTTTTCTTGTTTCCACAGCTAGGAAGGAATCACTAATGATTCTGGCACTTTTGTCCTCAAACATAACAAGAAACCAAAGGTCCTAGGACTGGAGTTTCCAGTGAGACTGTCAACAGCCATAAAAATGCCACTTACAGCTTAAGAACTGGTTGGCAGCATAATAAGTACTAAGCAAACCATTATGCTATTTGTATTTCACAACACAAAGAATTTAAGACACAGATCCCAGAGGCTGCAGTCTTTCACCTACAAACGAGTTAACAGATTGAAGATACCCAGTTTTACTGCAGAAATACACACAGCCACCACTTAAGACTAGTGAGCTTTTGTAAAGTCAGTCTAGACCATGAAGCCTACGATGGGAAGTGGGTTTGAATTCTATGCTGCACCACACAAATACACTCATCAAAAGTAAATAACAAAGAAACTACTCCTAGAAAATGCAATACAAGCAGAAAATAAGGCTTTTCCCCAAGCAGCTTTAGTAAGTGCTCTCAGGAATTTAAACTAACTCTAGTATGGGACACTGCATTGCTTGACTTCAGCTGCATCTACTCCCTGAAGGAAGGTATAGAATCACGTTTTACTAAGAGCAAACCACAGCTGCTACGTTTTCTGTTGTCATCCAGCACCTCTCCACCTACAGAGTTGGCAAGTCCACTTAGGGGAAGAGCATGACTTGGGATAAACTCAGCTCACAAATGCCATTCGTAACATACAGATTATATACATCTCCAGGAGGACCCTGCAGGGCAGAGGCCAGAAAACTTCACACAATGAAGCACAGCGGCTTGCATACCCAAAGGTGCAAAGGCTGGACCCCAAACCCTTTGAGCCTTTCAGTACCTTTAAGCGTATCATTTTGGTGCACACTGACAAGCAACTTCTTGGAACGAGCGTGTTAAAGTGAACAAGTGAAAAGCATCACGCGGTCAAGCAGAAGCGTTCCCTGTGAACACCAAGTGCTCAGCCTAAATCAGAGGAATGTGCCTGTCTTGCTGCGCTGTTTTGCAGCAGTCTAAGAAGGGAAGAGCATTCTCAGCATCGGCTCTTGCTCAACCAGGTGCATGCAAGTGTTGAGAAGTTGTAAATATAAACAGTTTCATAAGGGCTACTGGATGTCTGTGTACAGTAATAATTCAAGAAAGACTGAGTTACCAAGGTAAAAGAGAAACCCAATATTTTAGCTTCAGGATTACTGCATACTTGTTTTTAAATTTGTTCTTCTGAAGTGAATGTGTATGTGGTCACTAGTATTTCTCCAAAGCCAACCTAACATTTACACAACCCTCTAAAAATAAACACTCCTTACGATGTTAGGACTGAAGTAAAGAACATCGTGCCTGTCCACTGTAGAACATCTCCTGTAAGCCTGCAGAACAGTTATTAGCTGAGGTAGGACATCAATTTCTTTTATCCAAGATAGCTGCTGGTATTCTAAGACACCAGTTAATTGGAGATTAGTTAAAAAGCTAATCAGGGCAGGCTCTTTCAGGCTGTCCGAGCTCCGCAAACAAGTGGTGTCCTACAGCAGGGCCAAGACCCTAATAAAACAGGCTTTCCGCACACTTTTAAGAGACACTCAGCCTCTTCCTGCAACTCCAGCAGACATGTCACCAAGACCAAAACTTCCAGAGGAATTAAAGGATTTTCAAGCACCCTCCCTCAGATCTTTTAAGATGACCCTATTTTCTGTGAAAGTATTCATAAGCCTCTGGAAATACATGAATTGCATCTGCAGCCACCACTTAAGTTAACATCCTAATTTTAGAGTTTATTCACCCATTTGTCAAACAAGGATAGCATCCGTTTCCTTAGGAGGGACAGATCTGGTTGGAAGGGATTTGTAATTCCTTGCACAAAAGCCACGGCAGAGGGACAGAGTGCTACCTCCAGGAAGCCTGAGCAAGCACCATAAAAAAGACTTTCTTACCCACAGGCCAAGCCAATGTCATACGATCCATTTCGGATGCCACCTGTAACAGCAATGCAGAAACATCCTTACCATCATTAGGAGCAAAAGCACTTCCATTCCATCTGTGGCTTCATGAAGACCTGAGGCACCCATTACAGCCAAAGGTCTGCCAGAACATCAGCCAGGTCAAGGCTGAAGACTAACTATGACCCAATACGCAACCAGAGAGGACAAGGAGGGATCCTTCTAGAAGCTGCCTGAATCAGAAGTGGTGGTAGAAGTCATCCTCAGAAAACCAAGTTACTTCTCTAGGCATAAACTCAGCCACTCACGGATATAAAAGCATTCAACCAACATCACACTGGAATTTCCTAACAGCAGAAAACATCATCACTATTTTTACTGCTCAGAGAGACTGGAGGACAGGAGAAACGAGCACTTGGGGCGGGGCAGGCACTGACTCTGATCTGAGCGCCCACGACACTTACCAGCTATATTGATAATGGCCTGTAGCCCAGAGGAGCATTGCCGGTTCACGCTTGAGCACGGCACTGTCTCTGGAATACCACTAGAAAATAAGACAGCATTGGTAAAGACTCAGTGATGAAAGCCATGCAACAAACCAAACCTCTAAAGAGAGCATTAAGCCACTTGATTAAACTTTAACCCTCAAGTTCAAGACAGATCCCTTTATACATTTGTTGACCTATTTGGTCCTGCACCAAGAGAAAGCAAAGTTCACGGATAATTTCCAAACTTGATGTGCAAGTGGCTCCGAGTGCTGTTTACCTACAGGTCTGTCTTCAGAAGGTCCTCTGTAAGCAGGGCCTTCTCATGTGCCTACTTCCCAAGCTCCGACTGGGGCCAGAAATACTGAAAAGCTCTGCAATATTCATAATTACTGGTGGGCTGTGTCTGCACCTCTCCAAAGTGGTGGTTGTACACTGATTTACAGAAGCAAACATCACTTGACAATAGACACTTGCTGAAATATTTAGAAGCTGGGATCCAGATCAATACGAGCCATCAGCTGCAACACTGGGAAATGAACAGAAAGGCCTGAGGCAACTCCATGGTTTCAGGCCCCTGTAGAGCAGAAGGAAGCGCAGCCTGCAGTACGGAGAAGCAGCAAATAGGGCTGGGAGCCCACAAAACAAAGTCTCCCATTCAGAGGCTCAACACAGGTGGCACAAACAGATTAATCAGCCTCACCTCTGCCTGGCTGTTCTTTACCAGCAGGGTTCTCCAAACACTCGATTAAAGTCTAATTTCTAGGCAAAAGGTGATTTGCTGTAACTTCTAAGGAGTGCACCAGCCTCACTGCAACCTCTGACCCAGTGCTGCTCCGTAGCCAAGGCCTGAGAAGGAGAGGAGGAAGCTGGATCTGGTTGAGAGTTTACCTTAGAAACTGTGCAACTCTTGCAATCAAAGCACCAGCTCCAGGCTGCAGCACATTTCCTGAGTGCAAAGATACAATTCCAGTCAACCGGTTGTATTTCCATCGCTATTTGCTGTGGGCATCGAATGGATAACAACATCGCCATGGCTTGGTACCGTCTGGCACCCAGATCAGCACCCCACCACTCAGCAGAACAGTTGTGAAGGACGTACAGATTTCATAAACCCAACGCTACGCAGTAGCCCCTTCCAACCCCACGAACCTTGCAAGTATCCCAGGGGACACCAGGAGCAGCCTGTCCCCGAGAGCTATCCAGACCAGGAGTTTCACGTCTGGATGGAGGTTGTTCACTCACCCACACAGATGTCTCCCAGGACCTCAGGACGAAGATTGACATCTTGAAGGACTGCTGTCATAACAACAGACAGCAGTTCATCAGGTGTAGTATCCTAAAAGCACAGGGGATTAGTGCTACTCAGAACTGCCCTGTCACCAGTTCACCCTCAGACTGCTTCAGAGGGCTACTACATGATGCTTTGACAGCTGTACTCTGCTTCTCAGGTTGTGATGGTTGTCATTTTCCTATAAAAGCTGAATTCTTCTGTATGGCTTTTACCCTGGGCATTTTTCAGGCACTGTAACACATGCCACTTCCCTACCTAGCTCATTTTTATATATGAGCACACTTTGCAGGGCCTTCAAAGCCAAACAACTACGGTAAGTTACATCACAAGACTCAGCAAGCAGAGCCTCTGAATTCACTTTGTGAAAGAAACAAGGACGACAATTTTGAAGGATGGCAACCAACACGCATCCTTTAAAGCCATCCTGGCACCGAGTTCTTGCCTCGGTCAGAGCCCCAGGACTCTGTGCTTGCCATCCAGCGAGGAAAAGGGCCGCTCCAGGAGAAGGGTGGTAGGTCCATGCCAAGTGCCGTCAGTACCCGACCAAGCTGGGCAGGCAAGGGAGATGCTGCTTTTCCAAGCGGTCGCTCTGACCACAGCGAGTAAAATCAGCGAGGTAGAGACCTACACCAGCTTTAGGGGGAGTTGGGAAACTCGTCGGTACCTTGGCCGGCTTTTTTGGGGATGCTGGTAGCCCTGCCGCGCCGAGGCCAGGCACCCCTCGCCATTAGAGCCATCAGAAAACGCTGCCTGTCAGAGCGTTCTGCAGCACAGCCCCGCGCCGGGGCGGAGGATGGGGGCAGTGGGCAGGCGCGGGCCCAGGCCCCCGGGTGGCTGTGGATGCTGGTAGCCCTGCCGCGCCGAGGCCAGGCACCCCTCGCCATTAGAGCCATCAGAAAACGCTGCCTGTCAGAGCGTTCTGCAGCACAGCCCCGCGCCGGGGCGGAGGATGGGGGCAGTGGGCAGGCGCGGGCCCAGGCCCCCGGGTGGCTGTGG
>NW_010565292.1:0-3634 GCF_000687285.1 Phaethon lepturus
GGCCGCCCTCGGGCTCCAGCGGGCCGTTTGCCTGGCAGCTGGGGGAAAGGCGGGACGTGCAAGGATCTCTGCCGAGCAAACTCTGTATCACCCGAACTAGATGAGAGGCTACCGCATTGCTCTCTACAGCTTCCTGAGGAGATGAAGTGGAGAGGGAGGCGCTGATATCTTCTGCCTGGTATCCAGGGACAGGACGCGTGGGAATGGTTCAAAGCTGTGCCAAGGGAGGTTTAGACTGAGCATTAGGAAGCACTTCTTTACCGAGAGACTGGTCAAACACTGGAACAGGCTTCCTAGTGAGGTGGTCGATGCCTCAAGCCGGTCAGTGTTTGAGAGGCATTTTGGCAACGGCCTTAATAATTTGCTTTAACTTTTGGTCAGCCCTGAATTAGTCAGGCAGTTGGACTAGATGATCATTGTAGGTCACTTCCAGCTGAAATATTCTATTCTATTGGAAACAGCGCTTCATAAATAAATGGCAAAATTACTCCAGCACTCACTTTGCGCAGGCAGGTGACTGACAGTGCAAAAATGCATCCACAGAACCCTGGAATTTCCAGACATCTATTCAGCAGTGAACTGACAGACGATCTGCTTTCAGAAAGCCCTTGGCACCAGCACAAAGTTCATGCCAAGACAACTCGCTTGCTCTCCAACACATCACAAGCAAGTACCAGGCACCTACTTTAAGGCAATATAAGCTCACTCACAAATCTGAGATCAACACTCCACAGCTAGCAACTGGAGTGCAAATCTCACCAAGCGAAGAGAGCTGTCTGCACAAGCAGCATTCCACTCACTTCCTTCTCCAGCTTCAGCAAGCCACGCATTGACATTATCCCGGCTGCTCATCACCATCCCCCTCACATCTGCCAGAGTAATGGTTCCTATGTCCTCTTCCAAACAACAGCCTCAGAAACTACCGTGGCTAGCAGGGTCCCCAGTTTTTAAGTTAATATGGATCACTATGACTGAACCATGTTAGGGAGCAATTACACAAGCACAAGGCTCTTTTCAGAGCAACAAGCTTCTGAAACTCTAAGTCCAAACACGTTCATGTTTCTTACGTTAGCAAAAGCAGGTATGAAATTTGATAAAGGAGACTTCAGGGACCCAAAGAGGCTGTCTCGAAGCAATGACACCTCCATTTCTGAAATGCCCCAAACTAAGCAGCAAGTATGAAACCCAGCTGCTGATGGAATGTCCTTTCCCAAAACTCTCTCATACACAAGTCCCTCAAACTCCTTACTGGGTACCTAACCATGCAACGGACATGGACCCCCTCCAGCCAACTGGGCCATGGGCAATTTGTACAAAACCCTGTCCTACGTGTAAAACCACCTGTGCTAATAACGGGTCAAGACATCTCACACATGCTCCACAGAAAGCCAAGAAAGCACTGGTGGCTGCAGGCAGGCCAGGTGTGTGCACAGCCAATGCTTTCCATGGACTAGCGTGGTCCAGAGGAGGCTCTATAAATGTAAGGAGGTGGGCTGGGGCAGAGAGGAACTGACTGCAGCTTAAAATACAAAGACTTCCTGCAAATGCAACTAGAGAGGGTGGGCAACAAAACCCAAGAGTGTTTTGAATGGGAACAGCTACACACAAAATAAATTGTCAATGTTTCATTTTTACTGACTCAAAGCAGGAAGGCAAAATCACTTAATCACAGGTTGTAATCCAGACCATGGCTGTAAGAACCTCTGGTTTCAGCGTCAGAGCTGATAAAGGATTGTTTCCTTTTCTGACACCTGCCCCAACCACCCATTTTGCCTGACATCACTGCCCATCGCTCTTCGTCAGCTGAGAAAAGTTTTGTGGGGCAGAATTGTAAACCAGGTTCATGGAGGTGATCTCGGCTAAAGGCAATGAAACCCAGGGCAAAGAACAAAGATGAGGAAAATAGTTGGAGGTAAGCAGGAACTAACTTTTCCATGGAAGCTGAAACAACATTATTAGTCAGTTTTCCTGTGCAGAGATAAGGTTACAAGTTATCTGGCAGTGTACAAGCACCACCTTCATGCACCACCCATTACTACCCTGTCTTGTACCATGGGACACCACCCAGCCACCAAGTCCATGGAGCAGGGTGGCTCTATGGATACAGCAAATCCCTGTGCAAGGAGGGGTGTGGGCTATCCCGACAGAGCCACCCCTCCAGGGTCACAATGCAGGCAGCAGGGCCATGCATGCTCCCTCACAGTGCTAGAAAGCCCAAGCATTGCAGTCTGGCACCAAATCATTTCCTCACTGCAGGGTCCTTGGTGGCAATGCTCAGGAAAACTGTCCCAGGAGACATTTGAGCTAACATCACCTCCACCATCCACACCACCTCCACCTTGTTACAATAGTCCCTGCTTCCAGGTGAAACACCAGACAGGCTCCGCACAGACCTATGCACCCAGAGCCCAGGATGTGGGGCTGTGCCACCCCATGGCCCCTGACTTCCCACAGCTAGGAGAGCTGCAGGTCCTGTCCTGTGCTGGAGAGACACTCTAGCTGAACCCCAGCCCATCACCCTACTCAGAGAGGCCAAGTGCCCAAACACATCCCGCCTGACAGAAGCTGCTGAGTTGTGAGTTAGTGCCAGTGGCCCTGACCAGAGACCAGACGTGATTTTCTGACCATATTGCAAGAGTCAAGCCGGGGTCAGGGAAGCAGTGCTTTCTCTAGCCAGCAAGGAACACCCAGACAGACTGATCATCCTGGCATCACCATGCTGGTGCCCCTTTCAAGCCTCACAACGTCAGCAGTGATCCACAGCTCCATGACACTGCAGCTTGGACACAGCCAGCCCCAGCAGCAGCCACCACCGAGGACCAGGGCACTGCTCGGCCCCAGCTCTGCTGCGGCTGGCATGGGTGACTCTGCTCCCCTCCTCACAGCACTGGTCTCTTCATCCGCAACAGAGGGCTGCTCTCTGCAAAGCACTCAGGGGTGGGGGACCCAGAAAGCTCTGGACTGGGGCAGGAGAAGGAGAGCTGTGACCAGTGGTAGCAACATGCACAGAGCACAGGCTGGTGCAAGCTGCATTTGCTAACGCTGTAACGCCTGTTCTCTCTGCTCCTGCCAGCAAGCGGGACTCACTGGAAACGTCAGGAGGGGAAGATCTGAACCTGGAGGTGGGAAAAAGCCATTGCTGTTAGGAACGCTACGGACTCCTCTGTCCACACCAGCTGTCCTCCCCGCCGCCCAGCTTGCAAGCTGCTGGTGGCAGAGAGCACCAGGTCTCCCTCGCTGCCAGCTGCGCCGTGCCCCTCGCCTCCGCAGGGCAGGGGAGACCAGCCCCGGGGCAGCACGCCTGCCAGCAGCTGGGGCTGCACACCCAGAGCTAACATGACACAGCGTCAAGCAGCCACGTCCTGCAGCAGCCACTGCTCCTCTGAGGTGACGTCAGCCTCCACAAGAGCTGGCAGGCAGGACACGCCGTGCGCGCCGGCCGCGCGGCTCCCAGACACCGCCTGGCTCCGGCAGGCGCCGTGGCCTGTGTTCCTTGCTAGCTACGGCTTATCTACAAATTGAATTTCACACTTGCACACTCCAGAATAAGGCACAGGTGCTGGAGAAGCCACCCTCCCCCTCCGCATCTCTCTTCCCCCTTGCCCCACCCCGCTGCCGAGCGCCGGCACCAAGG
>NW_010565292.1:3714-9966 GCF_000687285.1 Phaethon lepturus
TCACGGCGGAGCTGCCACTGTGCCCTCCATGCTCGGAGGGCGAGGGGAGCCCTGGGGCCCCTGGCACAACAGCCACCCAATGTGCTGCTGTCGTGGCACGGCATCCAAAAATGCCTGTCTGCAGCTGAATGAGATAAAAGCCCGTCCCAGAGTTACTGGTTTCCCCAGAAACCCTAAAGGCTTTCCCAGGAACTCTGGAAATGCACAGAATTGCTGTGTGCTCCAGTGAGCAACCTGAAGAGTTCCTATAGATGTCACAGCCAGAGATTGCTGTCTTCACAGGTCGTATAGCTGGCAGCCCGGACAGATGCGGTGTCAGTCACCTTGGTAGGACCTCAGGCAGTTAGATGGTCCAGCCCAAGCCCTCAGCAGTCTCTACTCAACTAATACAAGCAGCTTCCTCAAGCAGGGAAGCTTGCTCTCATCCAGAGCCATCAGACACTCACGTTCCCAAACCAAAAACAAAGCTGGCGTGACCGAGCAGAAGACTATGGAAACCCCTGGGCTGGTGGGTCAGCCTGCAGCTGACCTCGAAGTCTTGACTCTTACTCATACAACCAGGGCTTGCTAAGGACTGGAGGCCAGGCAAGCCAGCAGCTAGGAAGGAAGTCTGTTCAAATTTAATACAAAATGTGTTTTCTATTTTCCCTTATAGTTTTCTCCACCCATATTTTCTATCTTCAAGCACAAAAAAGCAGAAAGCCTAAAACCTCTGGGAAAAAAATTCTTTAATGCGTTTTACTGTAAAGGCTGCCTAGTGTTCAGAAATAAGTTGGACCAGAGCAAATCAGGCAGCCTGGGGATGCCCCATCTCTCCAGAGGGAGCAGACCAGGATGAAGCAGGACATACAGGCAGGCTGCAAGGACCAACAAGGCCAAGGAAAGGCAACCCCAGGGCCAAGAAGACTCCTGTGCTCCCTGCTGCTTCGCAGAGGTCCCTGAGCACAGCTCTGCCTCGGCAGATGCCCACTTCGAAGCATCACTCCCAGCAGACACGGGAGGAGATTTTTGTTGCAAAGAGCAGGTAACCACTTTGCTCCTCTTAAGGTCACGAGCGTCAAAGTACAGCAGCTCCCTGCCCAAGTCTGCACCCTCAGATCCTCATCAAGAGAGCCCAGTGGCAACGGAGACCAAAATGGCAATGAGACAGATACAGAGATCATTTCTGTCCTGAGGCACAGGATCTGTCCCCTTACAGCTGCTAGCCAGGGGCAGATTCCAGCTCTGCAGCTGCAAGGACACCGTTGTGCTGGCTGGATACATCCCTCTGTCCTCACAGATGGGGTCCTCCTGGAAGTCGAGAGGATGGGAAACAGCATCCTCTTCATGAGCTTCAACCTTGCTTGGCCTCATCCTGCTGCCCCTCACCCAAGGCCCATTGGGGACCGCTAGATCATCCTTGCATCCTCCTCTCCAAGTCTACTTCTCCCACAAGAAGCAAACCTCTTCCAAGACAAGCCTCACATCTCCTTGCTGTCTTTGCATGTCTCTGGACTGCTCAAGGAGCTGGGGGACAGCCTTCTGGCACCCCATCTAGGCCAAGGTAAGGCAGAACTGGACCCTTACTGGTAGCAGGACACGAGTCTTTTCTCATCTGGGCATAAAACCAGGAACAAAACAGAGATTGATGTTTCCTGACGCACGTGAGAACAGGCAGAGCCAGGGGACTGGAGGGTGTGGGGCTGAAGATCAGATCCTCAGAGATACCGAAGTGCCCACCACGTGCCAGGGAACTGGGACGACACTGGGACAAGACTGCAGCTCTGCTGCCAGTGTGTTGGGCGGGTGCCCTGTGCCCAGGGAACCAGAGGAAGCAGAACTGCCAGGTAACACAGGAGGAAAGAGGTATTGCCACCCGTTTTCAAACCAACCGAATTAGCAACTGTTCAGCGGACAAGAGTCCATCAGAAGTCTCCAGCAAAAGGTCCTGTGATGCCAAGGCAGAGCATTAGTGCTTAGCACAGGTCCCACCTCTCCCACCAGCTGCACCTCCATCACGTGGGGAGAGCATCCTGTGCTCTCAGCGAGGAAGCGGGGCTGAGCAGGCATCTGTCACCTTGTGCCAAGCAAAGTAACTCAGAGCTGGACAGACACAAACCCATCCTTCCTTACCAAAGCCCAGGGCTCCCCCTGGCTCCACCCTCTCTGGTAGGCACAGCGTTATGAAAATAACAGCTCAGACCAAGGGTGAACCTTGCCCTCTGTACTTTCTTGCCAGTAGTCAGAAGCACAAGCAATTTGCAGGTCACCAGCTGCCCAAGTCAGAGGTGGATTTCGGTGTCTTCATTGGTTCTGGGGGAATCTCTTGTCCTTCTTGAACCCATTCCTTTTCTTCTGGAACCAATGTAAGGTTTTGTTGTTCATGACACCTTGTGCTGAGGACTACTGTGGTTTGATAGCACGTTTGTGAGAGGCAATGCCTCTCCTCCTGTTTGGCAGCTCCTGCTAGCTTCATTTAATGTGACCTTGTACTTGCATGGAAAGAAACAGTGATCAGTTAACCTCTATCCCTTCTTTCCTGGCCTCCTGTAGACATATCTTATCCATCTTCTGTTGTTTCTTTTCCAGTCTGAAGAACCCTGTCTTATTTAGCCATTTTTTGCACAGAGGCCATCAGACCTCTGACCAATCTCGCTGCAACTTCCAGGCATTTGACTCCACAATGATCTCAACACCCACACATCTCTCCTGAGCTCCCCTGGGCAGCTCTAGAGACAGAGACATAGAGCAACCCCTGCCCCTTTCTCCTGCATCACTGTCCCATGAGTCCTCAAGTTGCTCAGTGGTGTCTGGAGTCACGTAAGTGTAGAGGAAAGACATGAAGACAGCCAGACTCACAGACTCACCTCCACAACTCCTTTAGCACTAGGTGCCGGCACCAGGAGATGGACACGGCCACCTCCATGATGAGTGGCATGGGCTTCTTCTCCCACTCCTTTAGAGTAACAGCTAATGAATGCCTGATGAATGCGAAGTCCCTGCAGCCCCTGATCATCATGCCAAAGGACATTCTCAGCAGTCCCCTCCCCAAGCCCATCTCAAAAGCCTTCCTGACCAGCCTCTGCCAACCATCCTTGCCCCGAGAGAGCCCCAGCAGCCCAGGCCCAGACCCAAACAAGGCTCATGCACAGTATGAGCCCTGTAACACACTCTTTCTGCAAACCGTTCCCAAACTTTGCCACCTGCTCTGCTGGCATGGCCAGAGCATCTGGCCACCAGGCAAAACTTCGACTCTGCTTGCCAGGCACCTCGCAGGATACGCTCACACTGAGATGCAGTTTGAAAATAACAGATGTTACTCCACTGTTCTGCAGTTTGCAGTGTCAGGAGCAAGGCTTCTTTACCAACAATCCCCTGAGCTCCTTGCCAAGGCACTCTCAGCCCAAACAGTGCTCTCCGGCACAAAGTCTTGCTCACAGACAACTCCACCCCCACCATGCCACGTGCTTGCCCTGCTGCGGGCCAGACAACATGGCAAAAGGAGTGTATTGCGAGGGCAGAGTTTCCCCACACAACTGCAAGACTAAGCAGGAGCACAGGTTTCATTATGGACTGCAATACCACATCGCTGCTGAGCCCAGATAAGCCTCCAAAAAACCAGCACATATCCTCCTAACCAGGGAAAACTTCCAGGTGCCACACGCACCAGACAGGACCTGGCAGCTGCCGTCAGAAGCCCCCATGTCTTTCCACTGCTCCTGCTTCATCCCCATTTCCCCTGTCAGACTTGCTCCAGGCTCTGAATGACGTGGGTTCAAACTGCCAGCTCTGGCAGTTGCAGGACCTTTTATTCATTCCCCTCACACCCGTTGCAGAATCCTGCTGAGGCCAGCAGCACACAGCACTGGTCACAGCCTGCTCCCTGCCCCCAGCTCTTGGGAGCATCACATTAGGAGGCCACCGGAACATTTAGTCCACTGCACAGCACCTCTCAGCTCTGCCACAGTCCTCAAACCCAGCTCTCCTCAAGCACCCCAGCACCAGGATCCACCCTGCCTCCTTCCACTGATGTGCCCCCGCCAGCTGACTGCAACCACCTCCGCTCCATGCTGACCCCAGACCCACGCACGCCCCCGGCTGTGGATGCAGGTACAAATGCCAGACCTTGGTTAAGAAGCGTCTTCTGAAACGCTGTCAGTGGCAGCTGATAATCACAGACCATCAGGGGAGGAACCTCGGTCTGGGATCCCATGGGAGCAAATAACTGTCCCATCCCAGTGGCACTGAAAGCCCTAAGGACAGAGCCGAGCCAAGCTGTCCCTGCCCCATCCCTCTGCACTTGGTGCACAGCCCCAGGACAGCAGATACTCAGCCCCTCCATGCCCTGCTGTGAGGTTTTACAGGTCCCTCCGTGGCTCTCCCAGAGCTCATGTCCAGACACATGCTCCATGTCCCCATTCCCACCACTTCCCACCATCCTACCACCCTCCTCCTGTTACTGGATTCCTCCAGCTGCCACCGGCGCAGCATGGACACCCCACACTGGTCTGTCTGAGGCCACAGTTGCTCCTGGACTGCCAAAAAGGGCTTCCCTTCTCCCCTGCCTGCTGCAGGAAGGATATGGGAAGACAGCAGCAAACTGCTTGGCAGGCAGCAGAACGACTGTGGTTGGGTTGAGCTGGCTGAGCTGATGCTGCTCAGGAATGGTTTAGATGACCTCAAGGTCCTTTCCATACCTGCTCTCCTAAAACTCCTTCTCCCTTGACACAAAGACAAGGCCAACATGGACCTGCCAGAGGATTCTGGCGGTCACTATCTCCTTGCTCTCACTTGCAGACTCAGTGTGATCCTGGTCAAAAGGCACCTGGACCAGGTCACTGTCTGTGTTGGACCCTAGCACCCAGAGTGTATACCACAGAGAGCCAGAAGAGATGCAGCCACCACAGCTAGAGTCCCGGCACAGCACTCTGCTAATTCTCACGCTGCCTTCTGAAGCCTTGGCAGGCCCCTGCCCATGGGCAAGGCACTGCCAGCCTGCACAGTGACTCTGCTTGCGACTCCCAGGCTCTGCCCACCCTCACTGCCCTGCTCTCCAGCACCTTCACTCCAGCCCTGTGGGAGAAGAGCTTCTACACAGGGTCTGGGAAGGAGACAGACCCAGATGTAAGGTCCAGGGCAACACCCTTGGCATGGGCTCAACCTTCCTCTCCAACAACGCCGCCCTAGATGCACATTGCATGCTGAATAAGGGCAGTCGGAGGCTGTGCAAGGCCGTAGCACGCAGATCCTGCCAAGATGGGCATTGCAACTCCATCTCCTCCACGCACTGCTGCATAGGGCCCACATACCCAAGTCGTAGGGCTGCCCTGCATCTCAGCAGCTTTTGCTCATGCCCTGGTGCTCCGGAGGTTGAGCGCTGCATGTTTGCAGGTGTCCAACCAAACTCCACATCCCGACTGCACAGGTAACCATGGCAACTGCACATGCAAGTGGCAAAGCCTCGAGCTGGGCTAACTGCAAATGCAAATGAAGCAAACACATGCACAATGCTAAACGTGTGACCTCTAAATGTCAGCCTTTAACCATTTTGCAGACAACAGCTCTGGTGGTGGCCACCTGAAGCGTGTAGAGTGGGAGGAAGTCTGCTCTGAGGGGACCTTGGGGTGCCCAGCCCTGCCCCAGGGGATGGCATAGGTGCTCTGGTGCAGAGAAGGGAGAAAGGATGGCACATGTGTTTCCCAGAGCTAAGAGTGACCCCTGCTTTAGCAACCCACAGCTCCCTCTCTGGGGACGTATCCATCCCTTACCCAGCTGGCAGATGCCCCCAATTCCACAGAGCACCCCATTTTCCAGAGAAAGAAAGGTCCCACCAGGCTGACACGAAGCATGGCCAGCGCAGGGGCTCGCGGCAAGCTGGGTCTCTCACCACACGTGCCCAGCTGTAGGCACACCTCCAGCCTCTCTGCCATCACCTGGGGCCAAGCTGGCGGCAGCATCAGACAAGGCACCCGCAAAGGATGGAAGGAAAATCCCAGCGTCACAGGGACTTCATGCCAGAGCCACCACCCCGAGGGAGGTCCATGGCCTTGGGAAGGGCTGCCAGCGGAGGCACCGGGAGGTGTCACCATTTGGGAGATTGTGGTCCAGAAGGAGACTGGCTGGCCAAAGGCCTCACATGCCTCATCACTTCTCCTCTCCCTTGCTGCGGGCAGCACCGGATGCAGATGGACCCCATTATCACCCACCACGCCTGTCCTGCTCCTGGGCTTCGGGTGCAATGGAGCCAAGCTCAGGTGAACTGTGCCGGCTCCA
>NW_010565292.1:10006-10267 GCF_000687285.1 Phaethon lepturus
TGCGCGCGGCCCACCACCCCCCTCGGCAACGAGCACGGCCAGCACGACAGAGCCCGTTTGACACCGAGCCGCCTCCATCCCGGCCCCCTGCCCAAGAGGGAGACAGGGAATGTCCTTTTGCTCTGGGAGCCCAACGACTAATGGCATTCCCCATGCTATGCTAAACAGACCGAGTCAAGGGGATCTCCTGCCTGCCCTTGACCCAGGGATGCTCATGCCAGCAGCACAACCCTGCACCCCAAATAACACCCTGCGCCAGCC